>NC_057800.1:197512831-197724797 GCF_018294505.1 Triticum aestivum | reverse complement strand
GTCGCCTCTCGCCTCGCCGGTGAGCACACACACACACACACACTACATTTTTTCTGTTTTTTAGTTATAGAAATAGTTATAAAAATGTTAGAAATTTTTCTTTTTTTAGTTATAGAAATAGTTAGTTATATAGCATTGTCAGAAATGTTATAGAAATGTTAGAATTGTTAGAAGTTTTTTTGTTTTTTAGTTATAGAAATAGTTATAAAAAAGTTAGAAATTTTTCTTTTTTTTAGTTATAGAAATATTAGAAATGTTATACAAATGTTAGTTATATATATATAGAAATGTTATAATTTTTTTTTCTGTTTTTTAGTTATGGAAATATTAGAAATGTTATAGAAATGTTAGTTATATAGCATTGTTAGAAATGTTATATGAATGTTAGTTATATAGAAATGTTAGAAATTTTAGTTATCAAAATCCAATCATTAAAAAATGTTACTTTTTGCGGGCATATAGCTAGTATTTGTTCTCGACGATGCCCGGCCCACATCCTCGCCGTCGACCCGTCCGCGACGACGTCCGGCTGACCCATGTCCAGGACTGGGCTCCGCCGGGCTGGCAGTGGGAGGTGCTGCCTGGAGGGGCGCGCCGCTTGATGAGGAACCCGGCCCCGGGTCCCGTTGTTGACCCTGATCTCGTTCGGTGGCGTTCGCATGGGCCAGTTTCGGTGCGGAGGGAGCCGGCCCCGCCGGAGGTGGTACATCGCCGTGTCAGGGAGGAGGACGAGCACGTCCATCGCTACATGGCTGCGTTAGAGGGCGGCAGGTTCTCCAATACCTGGCAGTTTCTTCAGGGATCTCACTTCAGCTATGATCCTGTGAGGGTTCCTTCTCTTTGGGTGTCCACCACCCGCGCCGCATTAACCACGAGTGTCCTAGATTCTTCTATAGTATTCGATCTTTATTAGCTACCTAGCCAGTGATGTATTCGATATATAATATTCGAGACGATGTATTCGAGATTATATATTATTCGAGACGATGTATTCGAGATTATATCTATTATTCGAGACGATATATTCGAGATTATATCTATTATTCGAGACGATGTATTTGAGATTATATCTATTATTCGAGACGATGTATTCGAGATTATATCTATTATTCGAGACGACGTATTCGAGATTATATTCGATGATGCTTATTATGTACTATGATTGATTCAGTTTTTCCTTATTAATTGATTGCATCCATGCATTGTAATTTGAATATATTTCTTTTTGATTAGTTAAACAAAACCTATGGCGGACAATACCGGCAGAGAGGGAGAAGAGGCCCTGTTCAATATCATACGCAATCCTCGCGGGCCAGATGATGATCAGAATGAAGAAGATTATGACGGCTCCGAATATCTAAACAACACCGGGGAGGGTGATATGATATTCGATCGCGACGACCGAATTGATGAAGTCATGAACTATGAACATGACGAAGAAAATGTTGATCTTGAAACAACAAATACCGGCGAGGTATATATATTTATATAAGCAGGCATCTGGTGATCATCACATGTTTTAAATGACTTGAAGATATATTAATGAATCGATCTTTCTTCTTTCAGCCATCCGGATCGAGCAAATCTTCAGGTAACAAGACGAAACGAGGCCCGAACAAAAAGTTGAAGGAGTGCGTAAAGTACAATATCAAGGCAATCAGACCTAATGGCGAACCATTCACGCCTAAGAAGATTGCGGACAAGTTCATTTGTCAGTGCGGAGTTCTTGTGAAGGACCAACTCCTGATCTCCCTTCAAGAATGGAGAGAGCCAGCAAAGCCACGTCCAGGTGTTACTTTTGTCGACGACAGACAAAAACATTTGCTTTGGGAAACGCTCATGGAACATTTCACCCTACCAGATCATTTCACAGATGCAGATGTGGAGAAAGTCAAGGACGCTGCTCTTAGGAAGATGGCGGTTGCATTCAAGAACCACAAGATTCGTGAATGGGCCAAGTACGTCAAGGAGGAAGGAAGACTCCAGTATTCGAGGGAACACTAGAGAACCAAAGTGCTCATTGGGACGATTTCGTGAAATTCAAGGATTCGGAATTATCTAAGGAACGGTCGAGAATAAACAAGGCCAATGCCGCAAAAAAAGATAAGTTCCATAAGCTGGGGCCAGGTGGCTATGCGGTGGGAATGCCTAAGTGGGATAAGTCTGAAAAAGAGATGCTAGATGCAGGTGTCACTCCAGAAACATTGAGCTGGCCCCCCCAGGTGCAGGACTCGGTTCTATGCGCATGGGGGGGAGTTGGACCCGAAGACAGGCAAAGTTTCGAAGAAGGCATGTCTAGACGGAGCCGAAGATAAGCTACTTGTTGCAATAGAAGAGGCTCGATCCGGGTTGTTCGAGCCCAACAGAGAGAACGACGAGCTTACGCGTGCCCTGGGAAATCCTGAACACCCGAGAAGAACACGAGGCATGGACGCTATTCCGTGGTATGAGGGGTTTTCGGACTGGAACGCCGACTATAGAACCCGTGCGAGAAAGAAGATTGCGGAGGAGAAGAAGAGGAAGATGGAGGAGGAGCAGAGGAAGCTAGACTATGAATACCTTCAAGGCCTAGAATCAGCGCACGCGGACTTGGCAGTCAAATTCCAGCGGCAACAGGAGCAGATCGACTCACTTAGCCAGCAAAGGGGGTCTCAGCAGCTAGCGGATGATCCACCATTGGATAGCACCATCCCATCCATGCCGAGAAGCAGCGTGGGTTCCGCCCCGGGCGACGCATTGCTGGATAGCTACCTAGTGGATGACATCATGGAGAACACTAACTGCGAGCTACACTTCAAAATGAAGAACATATCCATGAAGGTGGCGGACGCCCTTGCTTTTACAAATCCCCCCGAGGCAACCTTCCATTGCAACTTGATTCCAGCGGGCTATGCTCGTGTCTTGATTGATGAGGTGGTGGACCAATATTCGGGGCTAGAGCTTGACATTCCTGGAGGTGACGATGAGCACACACAAGGAGAGGCCAACCATCATATCATCCTATGGAGAAAGGATTGCATCATCTTTCGAAGGCCACCGACACCGCGTCATCCGACTCCTCGTTGCAGTCCGCCACCGAGTCAGCAGACTCCCGCTCCTCCAAGTCCACCAACGCATCAGGCCACTCCTCCTCCAAGTCTGGCACAGCTTCAGGCCACTACTCCTCCTCCAAGTCCGGCAAAGCGTCAGGCCACTCCTCCTCCAAGTCTGGCACAACTTCAGGCCACTCCTCCTCCAAGTCCGGCACAGCTTCAGGCCACTCCTCCTCCTCCAACTCAGCCACGTCAGCCGTCTTCGCCGCCTCAGCAATCACGGAGGAGAGCCGCCTCAGCTATGGTGCGTAGTGGTACAAGTCGAGGTAGTATTGGAGGTACAGGCGGAGGCAAGCGATTTCAATATGGTCCAAGCCTCGCGCCTCTTCCGCAGAGGCCTTACGACAAGTCCGAGGAGGAAAACGTAGCCATATCGAAGGCTAAGGTGGAAGCCCATTTTGCACCAAAACCGCCACCGCCGCCAAGGGAGAAAGTGCCTGTGGAAAAGATTGACCACTTCATTCGTATGGCTAGAGCACCAGCTCCCAAGCCTGTTGACACAGACTATGAGCGCCACATCAAGAAGTTAAATTGAGCACGTCTACAGAAAGAGGCGAGCTCGAGCTCGAGCAAATCAGCTAGCAAAAGGAGCGGTAAAACCGTTCCCCAGCTGGGAGAACAGGCGGCGCAATCAATCCCACCGCTTGTTGTGCCAACAACACATGAGAGTAGGCGCGCCCAATATTATTGTGGGCAAACCATTAATGTTCCCGGGGTGGGCGATGTGGTAATAACCGAGGAGCATATTGCGCAGGCTGAATCGATTGGAATCACTGTTGGACAACTCCTCGATATCGAGCCCATGTCTCCGACTAGAGAGGAGGAAATAAAATGGAAATATGCTCGGGGCCAACCTTTGGTCGAGCCAGAGGAGGTCAATAAGCTCCCAACGAGAATGTATGAATTGCATCAATGGTACATGGACATTACCAAGATTTCCAATCGAGAGTCCCTCATGGTGAATGTCAACAAGGAGCATTACTACCATGAGAAAGTTGTGACCGTTGAGTATTCAGAACTATTTCAGCTATACAATAAAGACGCACTCGACAAATCTATCATCAGTTGCTATTGTCTGTAAGTGATTTCTTTCTGTAATTTAAGTCTCAAGCTAGCTATACTGATCATTTTGATCAATCATTACCTGTAATTATCCTCACTATATTCTTTTCTGTGGTATTATGCAGGATGAAGATTTATGAAATGAAAAAAGGTGGACGCTATGGCATTGGGTTCGTTGACCCAAATACCATTAATGAATACACATGGAAAATAGATCCATATCACGCAAAAAGTGTAGAGGAAAGCATGCTACAGTTCTTCAAGGAACTCAAATACAATGAAGATATACTACTTCCTTACAACTTCCAGTGAGTCACACTGTCTTGTACTACAAATTCTGTTTTTCCCTACTAGCTAGCTACATGTTTTTGCTTACATATGCCCGCTTAATTAAGAAATGCAAACGTGTGTGCATGCAGATTTCACTGGATCTTGTTAATCATTAAAGTTGATGAAGGAACAGTTGAAGTACTAGACTCACTACTTAAGAAAGCAAGTGACTACACCATCGTGAAGGGGATAGTCAATAGGTAATTTCAATCATTATTAACTATATCTCGGCCTATTTAATTAGTTCGTCATTTCCTGATAACAACTATTTAATAACCCATTTATTGATTTTCTTTGTCGGCGGGCAGGGCTTGGGCAAAGTTCATCAGGGCCACTCCAGGCCCATGGAAACGAAATCTGAAATGGTATCGACCCAAGGTAAGTAATTAAGTAGTACTAGCTAGCTGCCATCTCTTTAATTATCATGGTTGATTAATTATTATCTGATCAAATTCCATTCTCGTAAAGGCCCTGAAGCAGGCGCCGAGGAATGATCTATGTGCATACTACGTTTGCGAAAACATTCGCATGATGGCGTCCGAACGGAGCAAATCTCAGAGACAGGAGTGGGTACGATATCGATTGTCAGAATACTATTCACAATTTTTACACCATTATCGATATCTAGTCACACAACTAATACACATGCATATTGATCTCCTTTTTAACAGTTCAAAGAGGTGCGGGACAAGCTCCTAGCACAGGACCGCACAGAAGCAATTCAAGAGGAAATAGCGGGATTTTTGCTCGACCAGGTCATAGATCCCAAAGGAGAATACTATTACCCGCTACCGACCCCATGAACCACTTCCAATTGTTATCGTGCTCCGAACGCACCAATTAGCTAGACTAATGCCACTGGCTCCGAAGGCACCAATTAGGAGAAATTGTATATATATACACATGTGTGTATATATGTGTGAATTAATTAATGGTGGTTGTGAGACATTCGATGATATATATATATATATATATATATATATATATATATTATGATCGGTTCTACTAGAAATTCTATTTATATATATGCATAACGTGTACAATATGTATATCATAAAATACCAGCAAACGAAAAATAATTAAATGGAAAACACAAAATTAAATAAAAAGAAATCATAAACCCAAAACTTCCCCAATCTTTTAATACTGGTTGGTGACACAAACCCGTACTAAAGGGCTCCCTGCCCCCGAAGCTGGCTCGTGCCACGTGGTTGCCCTTTAGCAACGGTTCATGCTGAACCGGTACTAAAGGGGGGGCCTTTAGTGCCTACACTTTAGCGCCGGTTACGAAACCGGTACTAAAGGGCCTTACGAACTGGTGCTATTGCCCGGTTCTGCACTAGTGCATCTCTGAAGCACCGTCATGATCACCATCGTCATCGGCGCAACACCTTGATCTCCATCATAGCATCGTTGTCGTCTCGCCAATCTTTATGCTTCTACGACTATCGCTACCGCTTAGTGATAAAGTAAAGCATTACAGGGCGATTGCATTACATACAATAAAGAGACAACCATATGGCTCCTGTCAGTTGCCGATAACTCGGTTACAAAACATGATCATCTCATACAATAAAATATAGCATCATGCCTTGACCATATCACGTTACAACATGCCCTGCAAAAGCAAGTTAGACGTCCTCTAGTTTGTTGTTGCAAGTTTTACGTGGCTGCTACGGGCTTAGCAAGAACCGTTCTTACCTACGCATCAAAACCACAACGATAGTTTGTCAAGTTGATGCTATTTTAACCTTCGCAAGGACCGGGCGTAGCCACACTCGGTTCAACTAAAGTTGGAGAAACTGACACCCGCCAGCCACCTGTGTGCAAAGCACGTCGGTAGAACCAGTCTCGCGTAAGCGTACGCGTAATGTCGGTCCGGGCCGCTTCATCCAACAATACCGCCGAACCAAAGTATGACATGCTGGTAAGCAGTGTGACTTATATCGCACACGACTCACTTGTGTTCTACTCGTGCATATGACATCTACGCATAAAACCAGGCTCGGATGCCACTGTTGGGGAACGAAGTAATTTCAAAAAAATTCCTACGCACACGCAATATCATGGTGATGCATAGCAACGAGAGGGGAGAGTGTTGTCTACGTACTCTCATAGATCGAAAGCGGAAGCGTTAGCACAACGCGGTTGATGTAGTCGTGCGTCTTCACGATCTGACCGATCAAGTACCAAATGCACGGCACCTCCGAGTTCAGCACACGTTCAGCCCGATGACGTTCCTCGAACTCCAATCCAGCCGAGTGTTGAGGGAGAGTTTCGTCAGCACGACGACGTGGTGACGATGATGATGTTCTACCGACGTAGGGCTTCGCCTAAGCACCGCTATAGTATTATCGAGGTGGACTATGGTGGAGGGGGGCGCCGCACATGGCTAAAAGATCAAACGATCAATTGTTGTCTATGGGGTGCCCCCTGCCCCCGTATATAAAGGAGCAAGGGGAGGAGGTGGCCGGCCAGGGAGAGGCGCGCCAAGGGGGAGTTCCTACTCCCACCGAGAGTAGGATTCCCCCCTTCCAAGTAGTAGGAGTAGGAGTCAAGGAAAGGGAAGAGAGAAGAGAAGGAAGGAGCGGGCGCAGCCCCTCCCCCTAGTCCAATTCGGACTAGGCCTTGGGGGGCGCCCAACCTCTCCTCTCTCTTTCCCCTAAAGCCCAATAAGGCCCATATACTCCCCGGCGAATTCCCGTAACTCTCCGGTACTCCGAACAATACCCGAATCATTCGGAACCTTTCCGATGTCCGAATATAGTCGTCCAATATATCGATCTTTACGTCTCGGCCATTTCGAGACTCCTCGTCATGTCCCCGATGTCATCCGGGACTCCGAACTACCTTCGGTATATCAAAACACCTAAACTCATAATATAACTGTCATCGAAACGTTAAGCGTGCGCACCCTACGGGTTCGAGAACTATGTAGACATGACCAAGACATGTCTCTGGTCAATAAACAATAGCGGAACCTGGATGCTCATATTGGCTCCCACATATTCTACGAAGATCTTTATCGGTCAGACCGCATAACAACATACGTTGTTCCCTTTGTCATTGGTATGTTACTTGCCCGAGATTCGATCATCGGTATCTCAATACCTAGTTCAATCTCGTTACCGGCAAGTCTCTTTACTCGTTCTGTAATACATCATCCCGCAACTAACTCATTAGTTGCAATGCTTGCAAGGCTTAAGTGATGTGCATTACCGAGAGGGCCCAAAGATACCTCTCCGACAATCGGAGTGACAAATCCTAATCTCGAAATACGCCAACCCAACAAGTACCTTCGGAGACACTTGTAGAGCACCTTTACAATCACCCAGTTACTTGTGACGTTTGGTAGCACACAATGTGTTCCTCCAGTAACCGGGAGTTGCATAATCTCATAGTCATAGGAACATGTATAAGTTATGAAAATAGCAATAGCAATATACTAAATGATCGAGTGCTAAGATAACGGAATGGGTCAAGTCAATCACATCATTCTCCTAATGATGTGGTCCCGTTATCAAATGACAACTCATGTCTATGGCTAGGAAACATAACCATGTTTGATCAACAAGCTAGTCAAGTAGAGGCATACTGGTGACACTCTGTTTGTCTATGTATTCGCACAAGTATTATGTTTCCGGTTAATACAATTCTAGCATGAATAATAAACATTTATCATGAAATAAGGAAATAAATAATAACTTTATTATTTCCTCTAGGGCATATTTCCATCACCCTTTGGCCAGGAGATGTTGGGCAGCTTACTCACCATGGCTCCTCCGCACTCCGCGTGCTGGCCATCCACCACCTTCGGCTTCACGTTGAAAAATTTGAGCCACAACCTGAAGTGGGGATGAATGCGGAGGAAGGCCTCGCACACGATGATAAATGACGAGATGTTGAGGAAGGAATTTGGGGACAGATCATGGAAATCTATCCCGTAATAATACATTAGCCCGCGAACGAAGGGGTGGAGTGGAAACCCTAGCCCGCGGAAGAAATGGGGGATGAGTACTACCCTCTCGCTGGGCTCCGGGGTGGGGTCGACTTGTCCCTCGGCCGGCAGACGGTGGGCGATCTCCTTCGCCAAGTATCCGGCTGCACGAAGCTCAGTAATGTCCTCCTCCTTGACGGAGGAGACCATCCACTTACCCTGACCTCCGGATCCGGACATGGTTGGGCGCTAGCTCAAGTGGAAAGGAGACAAAGAACTTGGGTGCTGGAGCTCGATTGGAAAGGCGGAGGTAGAGAGAAGGCTTGGGGGAAGAAGAAGGAAACCTTATCCCCTTATAAATGCAGTAAATATTAAACTCCCCCCACTCGCCTCGGAACTCGCCTATTCCCAAGAAATGTATAAACAGGCACGGTTGGGTTACCCATGCTCGTATTGATGAGAATCCCACAATAAGGGGACACGATCTCTGCTTTGACAAGACGTGCCAATGACAACCGCGTCTCGAAACATGGAACGGCGAACACAAAATGGTCCGAAAATATGACCAGTCAGATGTGATGTCATGTTGTAAAAAAACTGTCAGCAGATTAGATTCGTGCAAGTATTATATTCTCTCTGCAGTTGTGTGTAGTATGTGTTACAGGTCCGGATACAATCATCGTGTCCGAAGACTAACTTGGAGTTTGGAAAATGGGGAACCCGCCTTGCAATGTCGAAGACAATTTGTGCGTCGGACTCCTCGTCATTGAAGCCAGGTTCAGGGGCTACTAAGGGAGTCCTGGACTAAGGGGTCCTCGGGCATCCGACCTGTTATCCATGGGCCGGACTGATGGTCTGTGAAGACATGAAGACCGAAGACCATACTCGTGTCCGGATTGGACTCTCCTTGGCGTGGAAGGCAAGCTCGGCGACCAACTATGAAGATTCATTCTAATGTAACCGACTCCATGTAACCCTAGATCCCCCCCCCTCTGGTGTCTATATAAACCGGAGTGGTTAGTCCAGAAAGGACATACTCATTACCATAGTCATATAGGCTAGACTTCTAGGGTTTAGCCATTATGATCTCAAGGTAGATCAACTCTTATAATACTCAGATTCATCAAGATCAATCAAGCAGGAAGTAGGGTATTACCTCCATAGAGAGGGCCTGAACCTGGGTAAACATCGTGTCCCCCGTCTCCTGTTACCATCGATCCTAGACGCACAGTTCGGGACCCCTTACCCGAGATCGGCCGGTTTTGACACTGACAATCATGTTTACCCTATCTGTTTAACTATAGATTTTTGTCCTCCGATTTCAACTGTTGTACAGTTCTTTCAATTTGGGCCCATATTTGCATGTTACCATATTTTCTTTAACAATCCTACCATTTTCTACATAATATCCCTCGCAATGCAACAAATTATGTAGTGCATGATTTTTCCCTTTACATAGATCAAGGCTCTACGGATGTCATACTGCAAGCAAACCATGGATTTACAATCGTTGCTACTATAAGACTTGGTGAATGTGGTGACTCCTATTTTGGCACTGGCTTTTGGAATGAAATTGCAAAGTTTTATGTACTGAAAGCTGGCACTAAAATTGCACTGCACATAAAAGGCCTGGTCATGAGATATATGCTAACTTCCCCGACAAAATCATCCATCCAGACTTTGTTCGAAGTAAGTTTTCTTTTCAACTATTTGCATATGTTGACTTACCCAACAATGTCCGAATTGTGTAGTATTTAAGCAAACAATTGTTATTCCCTTTTCTTACTATATTCCTACCTAATAACTTCTAGTTACCAATACACTTTTCTATTGCCCTATTTTAACTAAATATTCCCTGTACTCCCATTTCTATCAGAAAGAGACGCTGACAAGGAGACTCCAAAGGTGGAGAATGGGGCTGCCAACAAGCGGAGGCGGAGCGAGCTAGAACCGCAAGCGACTCCAGCAGGCCTAGACTTAATCGGCAGCCTCCCCAATGATATGTTGAGAGTCATCATCTCCCTCCTCCCAATCAAATATGGGGCGCGGACAACCCTCCTTTCCCGATGGTGGCGCCCCCTATGGAACTCCAACCCTCTCGACCTCATCGACACCCACGAGCTCTGCCATGGCTATCGCAAAATCTTGGATGTGTTCTCCAAGATCCTCAGTAGTCACCTTGGCCCAACCAAAGGCCTTAGAATGGGCAAGTTCTGTTCCAACGGCAAGGACCGAGCCAAGCTTGACGACTGGTTCCGATCCCACACCCTAGATTAGCTTGAGGAGCTCACTTTTGATGATGGGCATATGCAGTCGCTGCCAACGTCCGCACTCCGCCTCGCGCCTAGGCTGCGCATCGCCAAGTTCGGAACTGCCATTTCCCGCCCCTTAATGACGTGCCCGCTCTTATTCTACCACGACTGAAGCACCTCGAGCTCGTCGTCGTCTGCCTCTCAAAGGGTGACATGGAGCGCCTGCTCCGTGGCTGTACTGCACTTGAGTACCTTCGTCTTCAGGAGATCAATGGGTTGAGTACCTTCCACATCACCTCCATGACTCTCCGTACTATTTATGTGTGTTGCTGGTGCGGCAGGAAGACATCACAAGATGTGTACCACGGTATGGTCATCTAGGACACACCTGCACTTGAGAGATTACTTGTAGTTGGTCAAGAAGGTCCAACAAGAATCAATGTCATTTATGCGCCAAAATTGACAGTGGTGGGCACTCGTCTGACAAATACTCCGAACGTGTTAATGGATCCACACCCGTTCAGGTACAACAACCGCCTTCTACCTCTCCTTCTACAAATTAATATTATTTCTAATTTTGAAGATGTTTGTTTGTTTGTCATTCAGAAAATGATTCTGACAAGCTTGACCCTGAAACTGCGCACAATGAAGGTCTTGGAACTAGAATCTATCGGGCCCGACCTGGAGCAAGTTGTCAGTTTCCTAAGATGCTTTCCGTGCCTAGAGAAGCTATATATCGAGGTGATGTTCCTTTCCTATTAAATGTTAACCATAAGGGAGTTCAATTTGTGACACCTTTTTCCAAGTTTACAATGACAATGTACTACGATTTCTGAAGGTTCTTTTGGAGGATTTTAGTACATACATGCCCCCCCCATATTGGTTGCTTGATCCATATGGTTACAATCAATAAGCATTTCTCCTTTGGATTCATCTGTACTGGTTTTCTTAGGGAACTTTTCATCCACTCCAACCTCTTGTAAAGAAGGCTACATTTTTCTGAATGTAATCAAATACCCATGTTAATCATGTCAGATCAAAGATGGCATGTTAGTGCATTTCACAAATCCTGCAAACCAAATATCTAGACCTGTAGTAATGTTCAAAACTGCATGTAGGCACTAACACGTTTTCTTCTTTTGCAAATAAGATTAGGCCCAGTGGTGGATAATGTGATATAATATAACAATCATGTCAAATGCCTAGATCTGCATCTCTCAGAAATTGCTTTGAACTCCTACCGAGGGACCTTACCGGAGATTATATTCGCCAGGTTCTTTGTTCTCAGAGCAAGGGTGCTGAAGGAAATGAGGTTTGCCCTATATTTATTTCGCAAAAATGAATGGTTTGTTGATCAGCGCCGGCGCCTGCGGCAGAATGGAGTAGGCTCCAAAAATGCTGAATTTAATTTTGGAACTTTAGATGACAGAGTAATCAAAAGTCATCGTGTCAACCCCATACATGACTTCTCAGTGGCTGGCCCCTTTGCAAAAATTGTGAGGTTTCGAAGCCAGACTTAGAAGCAGTGATATTAGTTTGAACCTCTCTGATATCCATTTTTAGCGGATCAGCACGAGCGTTTGCAGTTGATGAGCTGAATTTCATTTCTAATATCAGTTTGAACCTTGTAATCTTCGAATTTGAGCCATATAACTCTGGAATTTGAACCTTGTAACATTTCAAGCTTTTGTGGTACAATCATTGAAATGGCATCGTATGAGACTCGTATATTTCTAGCACTATTTTGACCTTAATATGCAATGGTCTTAGGTTTTATTAACCATTCTCGAATCAGTTTACCTTGTCGATCTCACAACACACGATCTGTATAGCTAACTCGACTGTGATCTTTGACATTATTGCACACAGTTGGTTTCTTCCACCATGTGCATTGTAGAGCGCATAATTAATTATCGCACTCGAGTGTCTCATCACCCTTCTGTGTAACTATGACCTCATCACCTGTGACAGCTTGGTTTTTGCCCTTTCTTATTTGTTTGAGTTTTCATTTGAAATTTTTTGAAACTTGGAGTTTTTGAATCTTTTCATATGGACTTAAACACTTGGGCATCCTTGGCTTTCACCCAAGTGCTTCACTTCCCTCCTAAATCATCATTTCACTTCTGACCCACACCAAAATAATCTTTGGAATATTTTTCTTAAATGAAAGATATTCATTTTCTCTCAAAAACCCTAAGCCAGATCTGTTTGCTTCAAAGCAACCCCAATTTTTATGGCTCGGAAAATTCTGAGATAATTCACAAATATTCTAGGAACCCTAGGGCACCTCCCTAAGCTATTTCATCACTTTTTGGAATATTTTTCCTACAGAAAATCTTTTCTGTTCTGGACAGAAATGGTGGTTTCTACAGCAACTACCATTTTACTTACTCCTTTTGACCTGAACTTTCTTGTGCTTATTTACCTTAGTAACTCGAAGCTAGCCTCCAAAGCACAGCTCCAAACTCCCAGCCATTTGACCACAGTAACATCACAAAGTTACTGACCAGAAACTTACCTGGCCTGTAAAATCTTCTCTACTGCACCTGGATCCAAACCAAACCATGGTAAACTTCAAAACCACCATGCACAACATGCCAGACATGATTTTTGGACGAAGGCTGGCCTGAGGGGAGAGTTCGCGCGGTGACCACGCGTGACCACGATGCCAGGCATGCGTGTCGACGCGCTCTGGGTGCCGCCGAACACTCTGTTCGCGCGTGCTCGCTTCCCCCGCCTGCCCAACCTTGCCAAACTTCGCCACCATCATCGTCTCAACGCCCTTAACTCCTCCTTGGCACTCGCCGACGCCGGAGTTCGCCGCAGCGAGCATGGGCAAGGTTCGGCCAGCCCAACAGTGCGGAGCGCACTGTGCTCGTCGCCACCCTCTTGATCCTGTGCTCGTCTCCGCTCGCCAACGGTGGCCGCGTGACCTCCGTTGCCTTCTCTCCCTCTCACTGACGCTGCTCGTCACCGGGCGCCATGGACAGGTGTCCACCGGCGGAGCCCGAAGCACCCTCGTCGCTCGCCTATAAATAGAGCCCTCCCCAGCCTCCTCGAGCATCACCCAACACTCACACACACTCCACGATCGAGTAGGAAGCCGTAGGCCGGCCGGGCAGGCCTCGGACCGCCGTCCTCGAGCTCGAGCTCGCCGACGATCCCCTCTGGTCGCCGCAGTAGCTCCAGCCCCTCCCGGGCCTGGGCGACCCCTCCAGGGCCTCCGCCTCTCTCCGGTGAGGCCGTCTCGCCCGCTTGGAGCCCCTGGAGTGGCCTCTGCCTGCCGTCTTCCTCAACTCTGACGACCTCCTCGTTCTGCCTCCGCTTGCGAGCTAGATTCCGACGCCGTCCGACCACCCCTAGCCACGCTACAGGTACAGACAGGTGCGCCTTGACCCCCTCTCTAAACCCCTCCCTCTCATTTTGGACAAGGAGCCCTCGTCGCCGGCAAGAGCTCCGGCGAAGCCGCGGCCGTCTCTGTTTCTCTCTCCCTCTTCCCCCACCTGACTAGCGGGGCCCGCTAGTTAGCCACTCAGTACGCGTGTGAAGCGGTACGAGTGGTGGTGCCCTAGGCTTTACGCCTTCGACGTCACCCCCCAGTCTTTTTCTTTTATTCAAATTCATTTGAATTTACAGAACACTTCAAATGGCTATAACTTTTTAACCATAAGTCCCAATGAATTGATTCTTTTTGCATTGTGTTCTTTGAAAAGAAATCTAGCAGCTCACCAAAGATGAGATTTTTCTGAGCTGTTTAGAATTTCTCGTGATTTTCAGAAGTGTTCTTGATATTTTCTTTTTGTGTTCAAAATTATTTTCAGAAGGTGAGGCTTATCTTGAGGATCACCAGGAGGCTTGTGAACCTCATCTACACTAAGGCAAGCCACAGCAACATTTTCATGATGCCATTGCAATATTTGTGATTTTCTTACTTGAATGAAATGATTAATCCATGCATTTAAATAATTATTGAGTTATTTGTATTCTGTTAAATATTGGTTAGTTGTTATGCATGATTTACAGAATAGTTGAAACTAGCTTAAGTGGGTAAAGCAAGTTAAGATTTATTTGAGGTGATGTTAGAAATAATTTTGTTATGCATGTTAGTAATTATTTAAAGCTTTGTGTTTGCCTTCTTTATTTGAAAAAAAATTGTTAGAAAATATTCTGTTAAATACTTGTTTAAACATATTATTTATCTTACAGAAAGTTTGAACCCAACTTATGGATAAAGAAATTAAAAGTTGTTGATAGTAAAAAATCTTTTTGTCATGCATATGAAAAATATATCGGAGTTACTTGCTTGCGTAAGAAATTAATAATACTTGGTACAAAATGTTTTGGTTAAGTTGTGAGCCATTTTGAGCAAGTAAAGTAATATGAGTGGTTGATTCTTATGCTTGATGTGTATATGGATGACATCGGTCATTTTATCATTATAGGATGCATGTGTTGTTTTACATTTCATGGCATGCTATGACACCAGTCATTTTAGTTTAAAGTTGGACCTGAATATAATTCAACTTGAATATACCGTTGACTGGGTCATGGTGCCGCTGAATCGAGTTTTTTTCCAGTGCAACCACATTTGCCTTTATGGGAAGGCCTTGATGCGATCCATTGACACGGCCTCTGGTCGGTGCCTCCATCTAGGGAAGATTATGTCGTGCTTGCCCTGGCCCGGTAAGCAGACATAATCTTGTGTGCTCGTTGATAAGATTATGGTACCGAGTCCCCGAGTGGGAGTATTTTGACCACGACGGTGGTCGGGGTGTCTTTGGTAGACACGGGGCCACCCAGGACCAGCCTGTTGGGGATTTGAGACGGAGTGGCCGGGAGAGTGTTGTGGCAATGGAGCGGTTTCATCGGAATGTCGTTGGTCCACCCAAATGGGAGTATGAGGCCATGGGTTCTGTGGTGTGGGTACAGTGTGCTACCTCTGCAGAGTGTATAAACTATCGATAGCCGAGTCCACGGTCACGGAAACCTCGTAGTAGGTCCCACCATGAGTCAAAGATTAGTAAAATTTGCACACTAAGCTGTAAACTTTGCATTGTTGAGGATGGCAGAAAGGCCATCGAGGAAGTCAGGACCAGATTTTGGTCATGGTTGTGATCGCCGTAAGGATCACGAGTCTTTTTGCTAAAGACCATGTTGGTGGTGTATTTATGGTACCACTTTGGTAGTGTGTTGTGATCTGAGGATGATCACGGTTGGTATGTTGTCCTAAGGGACGTTCGAGTATGATCACAGCATGTTGACGTATAGTGTTGCATCTTTAATAATTGGTTAAATATCATGATATTGTTTGTCATTATGATTATGCCTGTTGTGAGCTTGCAAGTACATTCAATGTACTGACCTGGCGTGTCATGCCAGATTTCAGGAAAGTATCGTTGGAGAGGAGCGCTGTTCGAGTCTAGATCGTGTCCACATCGGTGTCCCTGTGATATGGAGCTTCCGTTACGACGTTATTCCGCTGCCACATAGTTGTTCGGATCGAGGCCCCTTTATGTTCACTAAATAATGTACATATTGTTCAGCCGCACCGAGTGTGCCGCTTGACCTCGACAGCTGTTGTAATATAACTCTGTTCCGCTAGCATCAATAAAGCGGTTGTTTTCTATACCAATATGTTGTGTGTTGCCAGAACACATGGTCTCTGGGCTGGCAATGTAGGGTAAACCGGTCGCTCTGAGCCGGGGTGCCACAACGATTGGTATCAGAGCCACGCTGACTGTAGGCCGCGCTAGACTACGATGTGTTGACTGGACGCTAGGCGCGAGTAAATTTGAGTGCCGGTAGCAGTTATAGCTTGTTGTTGCATTGTAGTCATTTGATTATTATTGTTATGCTAACCTGCTAATGGTTGTGAGTGTAGATGGCTCCGGTGCCGTATCCGTGTGAGTTGCAGCTGATGCCGTACACGTCACCGCACCTTCTTCGCAACGTGTGGCGTTGGCTGTACCCTCACGGAGACGAACCAGTCTACCGTGTCTACCGGGAGCGTCTAGCAGACTCAGTGTATGAGTATCACGCAATGGTTACTCTACGCACCAGTTCCGATTCCGGCTCTTAAACTCGTACTTCTCAGAGCGGTTATGCCTCCACCGCCTCTCAGGCTGTCCATTTTGCTGCATTTGAGGTCCTTGTCGAGCTTCGTTATGCCGAGGTCCAAATGCAGCACCACCTAGGTTTCTATTACTACCCATCTCTGCACGATAATGGTCATGTCCGTTTTCCTCTCGTTGATCCGGAGTCTGATAGTGTTGCTAGCCATCTTGCTCGATATATCACTGCTAGCTATCTGATGATCCACGAGCTGGCTCGAGAGCTGACTCGTGCCTGTACTTCTCTAGCCACTACTTTGGTCACTGCTAGATCCGCCACTACTCCGTCCTCACTGGGATTTACCCCTTATGTCCCAGTTAGCTCTAGCTCCCCTATTTCGCCGGTAACTCCCCCGAGTAGCACGGGCGCCTCGACCGTGAACCCTCTTAGTGCTCCTGCCGAGTGGGTCTCACTCCTCGCTACTCCTGCAGCCCCGATGCTTCATCCTACCCCTGCCCCAGAGGGAGAGCCCTCGAGGCAGCGCCATCGTGTTACCTTTAACCCGGAGGTTTCCGTTAACCACGTCAATTCAGGATCCGAGACCACTTTTGGGGAGGACACAGCAGCACCAGCAGAGCAGTAGTGTCTTTGAGTATTCGCAGTCGTCTAGACGATGTACGGGTGTAGTTGTACGAGTTATGATGCTTCATGTATGAGAGTAGTGGAACCAGTCATGTTGTTTATCTTTCATGTATGAGTCTATGTATAATTATGTTGGGACTTTAATGGCCGTATTTTCTTCGCTCGTTTGCCTTTTTCGAGATTTGTCGTTGGCTTTTCCCCAACTTTAATTTTTTGGGTGTTTCTCATCTCGATTGTGTTGTCTTGGGAAAAAATTCACAATAGGATGACGCGGGGAGGCAGCAGTAGCAACGTTCGTGAGGGAACTCCTATTCGTCGTTCCGCACGACAGGCAGGACATTCTCCCGAGCCGTACGTTCAGCCACCACCTCCACCGCCTGATCGTCCCTCCATCGAAAAAGTTCTGTGGATGTTTGAAGAGAAAAGGAACAATGATCTGATTGAAATATTGAGAAGTGTGCAAGCTATGGTTGGACAGAATGGAAATCGGAATGGTCATCACTCAAAGCTCTTAGATTTTCAGAGGACCAATCCACCCAGTTTCAGTCGGATTGTTGATCCATTGGATGCAGACGATTGGTTGCGCACCATGGAGAAAAAGCTTGAGATTTCCCATACTGAAGGAAATGATAAAGTTCCATTTGCAACTCATTACCTCGAAGGTGCAGCTGCCATATGGTGGGAAAATACAAAGGCCATATGGCCGATTGAGGAGGAAGTCACCTGGGAAAAATTTAAGGATAAGTTCCGAAAATATCATATCCCTACTGGAGTTATGAAGGACAAGCAGCGTGAATTTCTCGCGCTCGTCCAAGGAAATCAGTCTGTGGCTGAGTATCTGCAAAAATTCAATCATTTGGCCCGTTACTCTCTATATGACGTAGCCACTGAAGAAAGGGAGATTGACACATTTCTTGGAGGTTTAAATCCGCAACTTCGGTGTGCTCTCAGTATGTTTGATTTCACAGATTTCCAAACTCTGGTGGATAAGGCATTCATTGTTGAACGGGAGCACAAGCTTATGTCAGATAATAGGCCTGCTAACAATGACAACAAGCGCAAGTTCGAGCCAAAGAAGGATGGGCAACCTATGCAAAAGGCTCGTACCTAGCAGCAGACTCAGGTGGAATACCGGCCAAATTGGCAGCAGAATGTTAACAGGACCACCACTCAAGTCAAGAATATCATGACCAATCCAACACATGTGGAGCGTCAGTGCAATAATTCTTGTTTCATTTGCGGGCAGCCCGGACATTATGCCAAGCAGTGCCCCAAGAACCACAAGATGAATGCCCTAAGCAGACCACAAGTCAACTTTATGGAGTCAGGGCCAACCCAGCAAAACTTCACTGGGCACGTGCATCATATCTCTGCCGATGAAGCCCAAGAGAAGCCAGTAGTCGTCATTGGTATGTTTTCTGTTAATGACATACCTGCCAAAAATTTATTTGACTCTGGGGCTTCCCATTCTTTTATTTCTCGGAGTTTTGCTGCCCAAAACAATTTTCCTTGCACGATTTTGGGCAAAAATATGCTGGTACAAACGCCGGGATCTATAATCAAGAGCAATCTAGTCTGCCGTGACCTGGAGATCAATATCAATGGAATCTACTTTCCAACATCCCTGATAATCCTTGAGTCTGAGCAATTGGATATCATATTGGGTATGAATTGGTTGACCAAATATCAAGTTTGCATAAACTGCGCAACCCGAGAAGTCAATTTGACCAGTCTGAATGGGCAGCTCACCAAATTCTATGCTAGCAAGCATATACCCAAGCCAGAACTAGTTTGCACCACTATGGTTGAATTGGAATTTATTCCTGTGGTCAGTGAGTACCCTGATGTATTTCCAGAAGAACTGCCAGGCATGCCACCAGATCGGGAACTAGAGTTTGCAATAGATCTTGTGCCCGGAACTGCACCGCTATACAAGAAGTATTACCGGATGCCCTCATCAGAATTAGTGGAGCTAAAGAAACAGCTTGACGAATTACTCCAGAAAGGTTATATTCGTCCCAGCTCTTCACCGTGGGGGTCACCTGCAATTTTCGTGGGCAAAAAGGATGGTAGTCTCCGTATGTGCATAGACTACCGCCAGCTGAATGAGGTCACCATCAAAAATAAATATCCGCTGCCAAGGATTGACGATCTGTTTGATCAGCTTAGTGGGGCTAAAGTATTCTCAAAGATCGATATACGGACCGGATATCATCAGCTCAAGATTAAAAAGGAGGATATTCCTAAGACCGCGTTCACTACACGGTACGGTGTTTACGAATATACCGTGATGTCTTTCGGTCTCACCAATGCCCCTACCTTCTTAATGCATATGATGAACAAAGTGTTCATGGACTTCCTCGACAAATTCGTGGTAGTCTTCATCGACGACATTCTCATTTACTCCAAGAGTGAAGAAGAGCATAAGGATCACCTCCGAACAGTGCTACAATGGCTCTGCAACCATCAGTTATACGCCAAGTTCAGTAAGTGCGAATTTTGGCTCAAGCAAGTTGGGTTTCTCGGACATGTACTATCCGCCGAAGGTACAGCCGTGGACCCAAGCAAAGTAAAGGATGTGCTCGATTGGGTACCGCCCACGACTGTAACACAGATCCGGAGTTTCCTCGGATTAGCTGGATACTATCATCGTTTCATTGAAGGGTTTTCCAAAATTGCTAAACCCATGACGGAGCTGCTCAAAAAGGATACAAAGTTTGAGTGGAGAGAGGACAGTGAGAAGAGTTTTAATGAGCTAAAGACACGTCTGACAACCGCACCTGTATTGACTCTTCCAGACATTTATCGCAGCTTTGATGTGTATTGCGATGCCTCCAGACAAGGTATTGGTTGCGTATTGATGCAAGACAGCAAGGTAGTAGCATATGCATCACGACAGCTACGATCCCATGAGGGAAATTATCCTACTCATGATTTGGAATTGGCTGCAGTGGTTCATGCATTAAAAATTTGGAGACACTACCTCATTGGAAAAAGGTGCCAAATTTTTACCGACCACATAAGTCTCAAATACATTTTCACTCAGCCAGATTTAAATCTACGTCAGCGACGGTGGCTAGAGTTGGTCAAGGATTATGACCTTGGAATAAATTACCATCCAGGCAAGGCCAACATCGTTGCCGATGCGCTCAGTCAAAAGCCCATCAGCTTAAATGTCATGTTAAAATCATTGCCTACCAAACTTCGAGAGGAGATCGCTCAGCTCAACTTGGTCCTCATGGATGCGGGCCTCGCTAATATTTTGGAAATTATCCCCACACTTGAGATGTAAATCCGCAAGGCCCAGCCAGGTGACGCCGAGCTACAAAAACATGCCAAGGGCCATATGGCAAGTCATCCCCCAGATTTCTTCAAGGACAAATTCGGTACCCTCCGATTCCGTGGACGAATTTGTGTACCCAATCAACCGGACTTGAAGAAGAAAATCTTGTCAGAAGCACACGAATCCTCGTATTCCATTCACCCGGGAGGTACAAAAATGTATGAAGACCTTAAACAAATATTCTGGTGGGATGGAATGAAGAAAGACATTGCCTATTTTGTAGCATGTTGCAACATATGCAACAAGGTGAAAGCAGAACATGAGAAGCCAGCCGGACTCCTCCAACCGCTACCGGTTTCACAGTGGAAATGGGATGACGTTTGCATGGATTTCATTACAGGATTGCCTAAGACTCAGTGAGGCAAAGATGCAATCTGGGTTATAGTAGATACCCTCACCAAGGTTGCTCACTTCATTCCGATCAGCACCAGATACAGAGCAGATGAACTTGCACAACTGTATGTATCCAGAATCATCAGTCTACATGGAGTACCCCGAACTATCACTTCCGATCGAGGTTCTTTGTTTACCTCCGCTTTCTGGTCCCGTCTCCATCAAGCCTTGGGGACGGCACTGAAATATAGTACTGCCTATCACCCTCAGACAGATGGACAAACAGAGCGGGTAAATCAAATACTCGAAGATATGTTGCGAGCATGTGTGCTAGCCAACGGAGCTAAATGGGAAGATTGCTTGCCCTATGCCGAGTTCTCTTATAACAATAGTTTTCAGACCAGTCTAAAGATGTCACCATATGAAGCTATGTACGGCCGTAAGTGCCGCACTCCTCTAAATTGGTCTCAAGCTGGAGAAAGTCATATCTTCGAAACAGATCTCATGATGGAAGCTGAGAGACAAGTTAGGGAAATCAGAGACAGACTACAATTGGCCAAGTCCCGTCAGAAGAGTTATTATGATGCAAAGCATCGGCAAGTCAGCTTTGAACCCGGAGAACACGTATACCTCCGAGTCACTCCTATGAAAGGAGTTAAGAGATTTCAGACTCGTGGAAAGCTGGCACCCAGATTCATTGGTCCATTCCCGATTATGTCTCAAGTGGGTATGGTTGCATATCAACTAGAACTACCTCCGGAATTGGCAAACATACACAACGTGTTCCATGTTTCGCAATTGAGACAATGCATATCCCCGCTTGAGAAAAGGACTGCAATAGCTGAGCTAGAATTGGCAAGAGATTTAACTTATGAAGAAAGACCGTTCAAAATTTTGGATCAGATGGAAAGGGTCACTCGCAGCAAAGTCAGAAAAATTTACAAGGTTCAGTGGGAGCATCACACAGAGTCAGAAGCAACTTGGGAGCGGGAAGAATTCCTTAGGGATCAGTATCCAGAGTGGTTTTCCCAAGCAACTAAATCTCGAGGACGAGATTCATTCTAAGTGGGGGAGGTTTGTGACAGCCTGGTTTTTGCCCTTTCTTATCTGTTTGAGTTTTCATTTGAAATTTTTTGAAACTTGGAGTTTTTGAATCTTTTCATATGGACTTAAACACTTGGGCATCCTTGGCTTTCACCCAAGTGCTTCACTTCCCTCCTAAATCATCATTTCACTTCTGACCCACCCCAAAATAATCTTTGGAATATTTTTCTTAAATGAAAAATATTCATTTTCTCTCAAAAACCCTAAGCCAGATCTGTTTGCTTCAAAGCAACCCCAATTTTTATGGCTCAAAAAATTCTGAGATAATTCAAAAATATTCTAGGAACCCTAGGGCACCTCCCTGAGCAAAAATATTTCATCACTTTTTGGAATATTTTTGCTATAGAAAATCTTTTCTGTTCTGGATAGAAATGGTGGTTTCTACAGCAACTACCATTTTACTTACTCCTTTGACCTGAACTTTCTTGTGCTTATTTACCTTAGTAACTCTAAGCTAGCCTCCAAAGCACAGCTCCAAACTCCCAGCCATTTGACCACAGTAACATCACAAAGTTACTGACCAGAAACTTACCTGGCTTGTAAAATCTTCTCTACTGCACCTGGATCCAAACCAAACCATGGTAAACTTCAAAACCACCACGAACAACATGCCAGACATGATTTTTGGACGAAGGCTGGCCTGACCAGAGAGTTCACGCAGTGACCACACGTGTCCACGATGCCAGGCAGGTGTGTCGACGCGCTCTGGGTGCCGCCGAACGCTCTATTTGCGCGTGCTTGCTTCCCCCGCCTGCCCAACCTCGCCAAACTTCGCCACCATCATCGTCTCAATGCCCTTAACTCCTCCCTGGCACTCGCCGACGCTGGAGTTCACCGTAGCAAGCACGGGCAAGGTCCGGCCAACCCAACAGTGCGGAGTGCACTGTGCTCATCGCCACCCTCTTGATCCTGTGCTCGTCTCCACTCGCCCACAGTGGCCGCGTGACCTCCGTCGCCTTCTCCCCCTCTCACTGACGCCGCTCGTCGCCAGGCGCCGTGGACAGGTGTCCACCGGCAGAGCCCGAAGCACCCTCGCTGCTCGCCTATAAATAGAGCCCTCCCCAGCCTCCTCGAGCATCACCCAGCACTCACCCACACTCCACGATCGAGTAGGAAGCCGTAGCCCGGTCGGGCAGGCCTCGGGCCGCCGTCCCCGAACTCGAGCTCGCCGGCGATCCCCTTTGGTCGTCGTAGTAGCTCCAGCCCCTCCCAGGCCCGGGCGACCCCTCCAGGGCCTCCGCCTCTCTCCGGTGAGGCCGTCTCGCCCGCTTGGAGCCCCTGGAGTGGCCTTTGCCCGCCGTCTTCCTCAACTCCGATGACCTCCTCGTTCTGCCTCCACTTGCGAGCTAGATTCCGACGCCGTCCGACCACCCCTAGCCACGCTACGGGTACGGGCAGGTGCGCCTCGACCCCCTCTCTAAATCCATCCCTCTCGTTTTGGCCAAGGAGCCCTCGTCACCGACGAGAGCTCCGGTGAAGTCACGGCCGTCTCTGTTTCTCTCTCCCTCTTCCCCACCTGACTAGCGGGGCCCGCTAGTCAGCCACTCAGTACGCGCGCGAAGCGGTATGACTGGTGGCACCCCTGGGCTTTACGCCTTCGACGTCACCCCCCAGTCTTTTTCTTTTATTCAAATTCATTTGAATTTACAGAACACTTCAAACGGCTATGACTTTTTAACCACAAGTCCAAATGAATTGATTCTTTTTGCATTGTGTTCTTTGAAAAAAAATCCAGCAGCTCACCAAAGATGAAATTTTTCTGAGCTGTTTAGAATTTCTGGTGATTTCCAGAAGTGTTCTTGATATTTTCTTTTGTGTTTAAAATTATTTTCAGAAGGTGAGGCTTGTCTTGAGGATCACCAGGAGGCTTGTGAACCTCATCTACACTAAGGCAAGCCACAGCAACATTTTCATGATGCCATTGCAATATTTGTGATTTTCTTACTTGAATGAAATGATTAATCCATGCATTTAAATAATTATTGAGTTATTTGTATTCTATTAAATATTGGTTAGTTGTTATGCATGATTTACAGAATAGTTGAAACTAGCTTAAGTGGGTAAGGCAAGTTAAGATTTATTTGAGGTGATGTTAGAAATAATTTTGTTATGCATGCTAGTAATTATTTAAAGCTTTGTGTTTGCCTTATTTAGTTGAAAAAAAATTGTTAGAAAATATTCTGTTAAATACTTGTTTAAACATATTATTTATCTTACAAAAAGTTTGAACCCAACTTATGGATAAAGAAATTAAAAGTTGTTGGTAGTAAAAATCTTTTTGTCATGCATATGAAAAATTTATCGGAGTTACTTGCTTGCGTAAGAAATTAATAAAACTTGTTGCAAAATGTTTTGGTTAAGTTGTGAGCCATTTTGAGCAAGTAAAGTAATATGAGTGGTTGACGCTTATGCTTGGTGTGTATATGGATGACATCGGTCATTTTATCATTATAGGATGCATGTGTTGTTTTACATTTCATGGCATGCTATGACACCAGTCATTTTAGTTTAAAGTTGAACCTGAATATAATTCAACTTGAATATACCGTTGACTGGGTCATGGTGCCGCTGAATCGAGTTTCTTTCCAGTGCAACCACATTTGCCTTTATGAGAAGGCCTTGATTTGGTCCATTAACACGGCCTCTGGTCGGTGCCTCCATCTAGGGAAGATTATGTCGTGCTTGCCCTGGCCCAGTAAGAAGACATAATCTTGTGTGCTCGTTGATAAGATTATGGTACTGAGTCCCCGAGTGGGAGTGTCCCTGAGTGGGAGTATTTTGACCACGACGGTGGTCGGGGTATCTTTGGTAGACACGGGGCCACCCAGGACCAGCCCGTTGGGGATTTGAGTCGGAGTGGCCGGGAGAGTGCTGTGGCAATGGAGGGGTTTCGTCGGAATGCCGTTGGTCCACCCGGATGGGAGTATGAGGCCATGGGTTCCGTGGTGTGGGTACAGTGTGCTACCTCGGTAGAGTGTATAGTCTATCGATAGCCGAGTCCACAGTCACGGACACCTCGTAGTAGGTCCCACCATGAGTCAACGATTAATAAAAATTGCACACTAAGCTGTAAACTTTGCATTGTTGAGGATGGCAGAAAGGCCATCGAGGAAGTCAGGACCAGATTTTGGTCATTGTTGTGATCGCCGTAAGGATCACGAGTCTTTTTGCTAAAGACCACGTTGGTGGTGTGTTTATGGTACCACATTGGTGGTGTGTTGTGATCTGAGGATGATCACGGTTGGTAAGTTGTCCTAAGGGATGTTCGAGTATGATCACAGCATGTTGACATATAGTGTTGCATCTTTAATAATTGGTTAAATATCATGATATTGTTTGTCATTATGATTATGCCTGTTGTGAGCTTGCCAGTACATTCAATGTACTGACCTGGCGTGTCATGCCAGATTTCAGGAAAGTATCATTGGAAAGGAGCGCTGTTCGAGTCTAGATCGTGTCCACATTGGTGTCCCTGTGATATGGAGCTTCCGCTACGACGTTATTCCGCTGCCACGTAGTTGTTCGAATCGAGGACCCTTTATGTACATATTGTTTAGCCACACCGAGTGTGCCGCTTGGCCTCGACAGCTGTTGTAATATAACTCTGTTCCGCTAGCATCAATAAAGCGGTTGTTTTCTATACCAATATGTTGTGTGTTGCCAGAAGACATGGTCTCTGGGCTGGCAATGCAGGGTAAACCAGTCGCTCTGAGCCGGGGTGCCACATCACCCAAGGGTAAACTTATGATCGAAGTCATTCCACACACTTCATTTTTACAAAGCTTTTTTCCAATAAACGCCCATGATTTGTCCCTCTTCTAGCCGACGCGTGACCAAATTAGCCGGGCGGGAAGCTTGCGCGGTAAACAGCACGGTAGCGCGGGAACAGGCTCACCAACGATACATTTGGCGCCTCCTCGAGCCCACGCGTGCGGTGCGGTATTGTCAAGCGTGCACTGGAATCCTCCGCTATGAACGCCATGACAAGACGTGACGATTACAAGCCGGCCGGCCCCCATTTATTACAGCAGCCATTTAACCTACCCGTGTGTCTCTTCAACCTTTCGATCACGCCCCACCATTGCAAGAAGCACACCCACCATGAGAAATTCTTAGAGGGTATCCTGCGCGGCTCCAATGGCGCTCCGAGCGGCTACCGAAGACGAGCAGCAGTTCACCAGGCGTGCCGTGGTGGACACCCACAAAAGTTTCATGGACCTCTCGGTGGTTTACACCAATGACCCAGTCTGGGTGGAGCACTCCATCCACATCATGGAGTTGTTGCTTGCCGAGGAGAAGTACAAGGTGGTCGGGTTCACCTCGAGTACGCCCGCGCTCGTGCCGGGTCTCGTCCCAATGTCTCCTTCGCCCAGATGTGCATGTGGCACCACGTCCTCGTCTACCACTACTGTCTGGCCACAAGGCCTTGCGAGCATTTCGCCAGGTTTGTCAATAGCCCCCACTACATTGGACATCACCAATGATGTAAAGGCGCTCGAGAATTCGGGCATCGCCTGCCAGAATCTTGTCGACATCCAGGGCCAATACAAGATCTGGGGCAGCAAGGAGCATGAGAAGGACTCACTGGTTCACCTCGCCCAGGCCATCATCGACCCCTACTACTGAGACATGAAGGATTCGTGCAACAAGGACAAGCGTGTCTGGCACTCGGCCTGGATGGAGAAAATCGACAAAGCTCACATCGTGTACGCAGCCAAGGAGGCGTACACGAGCTACGACGTGTATAGGCGGATCGTTGACATGAGGAAGTGCCTCCTTCCCCAAAACGGCCAGGGATCCAGCCGGAAGCATAGCAATGGCAAGCGTCGTTGCAAAAATAAGTAGATGATTAGATCCTCGTTTCTCCTACTTTAGTATGCATGTAATTGCTTTCTTTGGTGTGTGGAAATGTTATGTGTGTAGTCACTTGTGTAATTTTATGCTTAATTTGGTTATGCAATGCTGTCTTTTTAAGTATATATGTTGATGCTCTGTAGACAGAGCGTAGATGTTGTGCGGAGAAAGAAAATCACATCGCACACGGACTAAACAATGGAACCCGTCGGTGATGTTTTCACCAATCACTCACAATTGTATACCAACAATCGTTTGCTCACAACACACATGGCTTGTTAGCAGTAATCGTCTGTGTTGTTATCGGTCTTCGCACACGTTTTCGATTACAGACCTGTTTGCCTCATATCACACACATCTTGTTCATTTGAACCGTTTCTGTTCTCATGTCTCAACACAAACAATTCATCCGAGTGAACCGCATGCCGTATATCGCACACACCTTTGATCTGGCTGACCATTTCTTTTGTGTTGCCTAATCACAAACAGTTCATCCGAGTGAATCATATGTTGTACATCGCACACACCTTCATCTGGCTGCCCGTTTCTTTTGTTCCTCCTCATCGCAAACGGTTAATTGAGCTGAACCATATGCCCTGCATCACACATGCAACTAAAATCTAAACCGTGTTTTATGCATCCTCCATCGCAAATGTTTTGCACCTTTTTTGACGGTTTTTACACCACTGTTTGCGATTATGGCATTGCACACAGTTTCGCCGAAGGGTCTCTGATTGTAGTGTCACGTTAGCAGCATCCTGCAGTAGTGCATGATCATTGCCTTGGATATCATCATAACTATGCGCTTTTTTATCAATTACCCAACAATAATTTGTTTACCCACCGTGTGCTATTTTCAAAAGAGAAACCTCTAGTGAAAATTATGGCCCCTAGGTCTATCTTTATCATATATTAAAATCCAAAAATATTTTGCTGGAATTTATTTACTGTTATTTTTGTGTTTTTGTTTATCTATCTATCACTACGAGATTTGATCCTTGCAATTAACCGCCAAGGAATTGACAACCCCTTGTTTGTGTTGGGTGCAAGTATTTGTTTATTTTGTGTGTAGGTGCCGTTCACGAGGCGTCGTGTGATTCTCCTACGGGAATGATAACCTTGGTTCTTAACTGACGGAAATACTTATCTCTACTGTACTGCATCATCCTCTCCTCTTTGGGGAAATCCAAACACAGCTCACAAGTAGCACATTGCGAGAATCCATGCTCCACATTTGAAGATTCACATATAAAGATTTTTGACTATTGAATGTGCACATGGTCAAACATTGAGCCAAGGACAAGGACCGGGCGACCGCCATGAAAGGAGACACGGGTCGTGCGTGCTTCAAGAGGAGAGATGCCAATGCCATTGCCATTCTTGTCGCCATCAAGCACGATCCAAAATTTCTTCATACATGTCGGTCTACTCCATGACGAAGAGCTTGTATTCTTCTCCTCTAAGACAAAGAGGATGTCTCTGGTCCGAGGTGGACAAAGAGGATCTCTTCGGTAACCTGGTGGAGGAAGATCAGTCTTCATTCCTGGCTAGAACCATAAGGTGCTCCCCAAGTATGTGCGCATGCAAACTCACATATGATTGTCGCCGCTGCACCGTAGCTCCTCTGGTCGAACTCTTCTGCCATCAATATCGCATCAATATAGAGAATCCACTCAGATGAACAAGAGCTCGAACTGTGTACTTTCAAGGACCAACACAATCTACACCGACCAACGCAAGCCTACATCACGCTCTGTGATTTTTTTTTCAAGTTAATCGCACACGTCTACTCACCTGGATGTCGCCATCCTCCTAGACCTTGTGTTTACGTAGAACCCAGATCGAACAATCTATTCTCGATGACAAACATTCAGTTCATGGTGGCAGTGAGAGAGCTTTGAAGATCGGATTGATTGGAGGCTCACTGATCTGAACTCCTATGGACGAGGCGCACAGAGTGACATGGAATGTTTACATCAGAACAACATTCCGATGACCCCGTCAAAGTGATGCTAGTGCTAGCAACATTCGGTTCACATTAGCGGATGTCATAGATAGTGATGTGTGTGGTCAACGACAATAATAGGAAGATGGACATTGTCTAGGAGGATTGTGACATCCACGTGAGTAGACATGTGTGATTAATTGGAAAAAGAATCATCGACTATGACGTAGGCTTGCGCTCGTTGGTGTAGATTGAACAACAAAATTCGTCCTTCACAATACACAGTTCGAGCTCTTGTTTATCTGAATGGATTCTCTATGTCGATATGGTCTTGATGGCGAAAGGGTTCGACCAGAGGAGCTACAATGCACCGTTTTTGGGCACTTTGCATACTTGTCCCAGTTGGGTCTGTTTGAGCAAATGCAGGCAAAAAACAAACATCTACACATAGTTTGGTTGCCTGCATGTAGGCCGCTGATACGTCTCCTACGTATCTATAATTTATGAAGTATTCATGCTGATATATTATCATTCTTGAATGTTTTACAAACATTTTATAGCAACTTTATATCATTTTTTGGGACTAACCTATTGACCCAGTGCCTAGTGCCAGTTGCTGTTTTTGCTTGTTTTTTACATTGCAAGAAATCAATATCAAACGGAGTCCAAACACTGCTAAACTTTTTGAGGATTTTTTATGGACCAGAACACTTCTAATGGGCCAGAGCAGCACCTGGGGGGTGCCCCGAGGGGGGCACAACCCACCAGGGCGTGCCTGGGGACCCAGGCGCCAGGTGGGTTGTGCCCACCTTGGTGGCCTCCCGCACCCCCTCTTTGGCCTATAAATTCCCAAATATTCCAAAAATCCTTGAGGTAAACCTAGATCAGAAGTTCCGCTGCCGCAGGCCTCTATAGCCACCGAAAACCAATCTAGACCCCATTATGGCACCCTGTCGGAGGGGGAAATCATCTCCGATGGCCATCTTCATCATCCCGGCGGCCACCACGATGAGGAGGGAGTAGTCCACCCTCGGGGCTGAGGGTTTGTACCAGTAGCTATGTGTTTAATCTCTTTGTCTCGTGTTCTTGAGATGTCACGATCTTGATGTATCTTGGGCTTTGTTAATATAGTCGGATCATACGGTGTTTTCCCCTCTCTATCTTGTTGTGAATTGAGTTTTCCCTTTGAGATTTTGTTTTATTGGATTGAATACTTTTATGGATTTGAGAGAACTTGATATATGTCTTGCATATGAATACTCGTGGTGACAATGGGGTATTATTTTGATTCACTTGATATATGTTTTGGCACTCAACTCGCGGATTCCCAGGTGACATTGGGGTAATCTATGCATAGGAGTTGATGCACGTTCTTGTCTTTGTTTCCGTGGTAGAAATCTTGGGGCACTCTTTGAGGTTCTTTGTGTTGGATTGAGTATTATGAATCTGAAATTATTTGGTGTTATTTCAGTATGAACTCTTGGATAGATCGATCGGAAAGAATAGCTTCGAGGTGCTTTCGTACCCTACAAACGATTTCTTCTTATGTTCTCCGCTAGATAGGAACTTTGGAGTGATTCTTCATCGCACGTCGAGGGATGGTTATATGATCCGATTATATTAGCGCTGTTGAGAGATTGCACTAGCGAAAGTACGGACCCTAGGCCTCATTTTCAAGCATTGCAATATCGTTTGTGCTCCATTTTATCAATTGCTGCCTTGCTATTTTTTCATTGTTCTTATTACAAAAATCAATATCTACTATCCATATTACATTTGTATCACCATCTCTTTGCCGAACTAGTGCACCTATACAAATTACCATTGTATTTGGTGTGTTGGGGACACAAGAGACTTTTTATTATTTGGTCGCAGGGTTGTTTGAGAGAGACCATCTTCATCCTATGCCTACCATGGATCGATAAATCTTAGGTTATCCACTTGAGGGAAAATTGCTACTGTCCTACAAAACTCTGCGCTTGGAGGCCCAACACGTGTCTACAAGAATAAAGTTGCGTAATAGACATCAGCCGCCTGCATCAGGGGAGAAATTTTCATCCGGCGTTTGCTTGCGCGCATTTGGCTGAGCTAATGCAAGTGCCCGGTGTTCATGATTAAGAGCTAACAGCTACGCATGACACACATTTATAGTAGAGTTCCTTGACAGTGTGTTCGCGATGGCGGCATCTGTGTCGGCCGTGGGCGAGGAGGCCGATCGGGCGACGCCGGCAGCGGCGCGGGGCACAACATGGCGTCCATCCGGCAAGGTTGACTATGATTAGTGAGAACATAGTGCCTTGGCGAATGCGGTGGACGGTTGACGCGGCCGACGCGACGAGCATGGAATCGCGGGCGAGCGATCCTGTTGGCGGTGTGTTGAACCAATTGCTATTGTCGCCGCTGTGAAGAAAGTCCATGGGGAGAGATGAATAACAGGACGCTGAGGTAGAGGTCAGGGAGGGAAATGTAGTGTGCACGCCATGAACATGAGTGTAGAAGGACGAGGGGGAGGAGCCCAAAGGAATGACACCGGCGATGGCGCTAGTGTAGTAGGACAAGGAAGAGGAGGCCGAAAGGAACGACACCAGTGATAGTGCCAGTGTAGTAGGACACCGGCTAAGAGGCCGAGAGCGAAGGACTAGGCAAAGGAGATTGAGCAGTGTCATTAAAACAGACCACACATATGCATATGTATAGTCCATGAAGAAGATATAGATATACGATTGCCGAAACAGAAAATGTGCAACAGGAAAGTCGTGTGAAACCGTGGGATGAAACTACTGGTCCAAGAAAATTTCAAACTGTCGACCGTGCACAATTCGTCCGAAATAGCTCCAAGCATGAACACAAAATTGAATGTTTACAGTAGACGAAACTACAAACCGATCACCTAAATGAAACAATAACATCGATGCACATCTTTTTCGTATAGAGCTTATCTCGAATCGAAGCACCATTGTGTAGATTAGAAAGTGAAATAGGGTTATACTAAAACACGGACAAACTCAGGTACAGGGTGCACCCAGCCAGCACGAGGTCAACCATGACTACACCACGAGAGCCCACGCACACGCACTCGGTTGCATCGCTGCAGCATGACTCGCTGGAAACAACCGAATTGATGATTCCTACTGACGCAGACTTAGAGCCGCTTTAAGTTCCGCGCGGGCCAAATTTTTTTAATACGACCCGAACAACCAAACAGGCCAAAAAAATTCCGTGCTAGCCTGACTGGGCCTAATGCACACTATCAAACGCACCATGTGACCAAAGGGGTGCTCTTCGTCTAGTAGGAGACCCAAGATGAGCTCTTGGTTCTGGAGATGAAGAAAGACAGGCTCTTCGTCCTGGAGGAGACCGAAAGGGGTTAGGATCAGAAACAAAATTAAATGGAGATATAGTTTGATTTTGTAGAAAAATAATAATATTTAATTGTTTCCGGATGCAGGGTTCACGTACTGTTTCTATACGTAGATACAAAACTAGAGGAGTAAATTCGCTAGGTTAGCACAAAATACTACGTTAAATTTGTGTTGCAGAAAACACCACATCTTGTGTAATCGATTTGCAAAAGGCACTGATCGGCGGATTAGTCTCATTTGAGCGCGTTTATGATAGGTGGGTCCTTATTTTTGCTTAATGTGGCATAACTTTTCATACCAAATGAATTTTTATCTATATTTACAAACTAGTCCCAACAATTTTATATAGACACCCTTTAATAAAAAATCAAAAACGCAATTAGGCCCCCATGGCCTGCGCGAGCAGAGCAGGACCCCATGGGTCTTGTCGCCGATGGGAGGGCGCGCATCGGGGTATGCGAGGAAGGCACCCGCGATGCAGCAAGCTGTGGAGGCTTAGGGCATCGGCTGGAGCGCAACCACATCAAGCTCCTTGGCCGGTCAACTACATCTTGTCGGGGGTGGCCTGCGGAGGGAGCGGAAGGAGTGGTGGCGGCCTGCGGAGGGGGAAGAGGGAGCGGCGGAGGCCTACAGATCGGGTGCCGCACGACGATGGTGGTGGCCTGCGGAGGAAGCGGCGACGATGACCGTGGAGGGAGCGGCAGCGCGGAGATAGTGGGAGCGACGACGCCGAGCTAGTGGGAGCCTGCGGAGGGAGCGGTGGTGGCCTGCAGATCCGGTGCCGGGCGACGACGGCGGCGCCGAACTAGTGGACATGCTTGTGCGAGGGGAGGGTCTGTTTTTTCTTTTTGAGGGAAGGGAAGGGTCTGGTTGGCATGGGAAAAAAAGTTGGGGGCTTTTTTGCTTTAAACCCAAACAGTTATGCCACGTAAGCAAAAAAGGACCCACATGTCATAAACGCGTTCAAACAAGCCTAATCTGTCGATCAATGTTATTTGCCAAAAGATTACGCAAGACGTGGTGTTTTTTGCAAAAAAATATAGCGTAGTGTTTCTTGCAAACCTATCCTTCAAAGTGATGGTTTGTTACAATTTATACTCTAACTAAAGATACATACTAGTGCAAATCTGCTCACATCACAGAGGCAGGCCCGTCATAAGTTAGGAACTCCCATAATTTACTAGCTATCTTGCCAACTTTGCGTGGGTTAGTTTCAAAGATCCCCACCATTTAGGATTCACATATAAATTTGTTTGACTATTGAACGTGCGCAGGGTCAAACATTGAGCCAAGGACAAGGACCGGGCGACCGCCATGAAAGGAGACGCGGGTGGTGCGTGCTTCAAAAGGAGAGATGCCAGTGCCATGCCATTCTCATTCTCGTCACCATCAAGCACGATCTGAAATTTCTTGTTCCAGCAGCGAAGAAACATTAGAATACCATGGTCAAACAATGGCGCTACGTTCCAGGATTAGCCAGGAACTTGTCTATCCTTTCAACTGCTGTATCTCATGGCTGTCGCCGTCGATCATAGAAATATGGGGTGGAACGTCGCCGTCAATTTGGTACGGAAAGAGGCTACATGGATACGTACATGCATAGTACACGAGGGGAAAAGAAAAGAAGATACTTTACATGGCATGCATGTCTGCGCCTACCCGGATTTGATGCGCATTCAAGGCTCACAACTGTAGCCTACCGGGCATCGTCTTGCCTTGTGGGGTAATGGGGTTAAAGTAGACAGCTGGTAGTGTATGAGTATCCTAACCTAGTGATTAGTTTAGCGTGTCCTAGCTTGGTTTTCCTCCACCTACGCTAGGAAGCCTAACCGGAGCACCTTTTTCCCTCCAAATACTCGTCGTCTTCTTTGGGAGTAAGTTTTTCTGAATTATTCAATATGATAGTAAGGAGTTGTTCGGCAGTCCTCCCGCTCCCTGAAATCTCAGGATCTATGGAGCACCTCTTTCCCCGCTCTGTGATTTTCAACTGCTGCTCCACCAGCTCCGGAAGCAGAGTTGTGGAGCGGAGAGACTCCGAACAGGCGAGCGAGAAGTTGATACTTTTTTTTGAGGGAGCGAGAAGTTGATACTTAGGGGGGCTGTTAATAAATAAACTAAGCAGCAACTTGTCTATCCTGGAACTCCTGCTAAGCGCTGTCAAACTCACGCACGGAACGTTCTTAATTCTGGCATCTGGCAGTGAGTGCTCGGACTTGGAGGGAGCGTTTGACCGCGTTCACTGCTCTAGTCTAGTCCCCCTCCCCCCCACCTTCGAGCGCACGCTGCCAACGGAAAGAAAAGTAGTCACTCGCGCAGGCGGAAAAAGCAGCCAGCAGCAGCGGAGGCGCAAAAAGCGAAAACCACCCTCACCGCAGCAGCTCGGCTAGCCTCCAGGTCCAGGCCACCACGGCGAAAGGTGGAGGGAGGAGAGGGAAAACAAAGGGGACACAAATTCGCAGTGCCGGCTCCCCCAAAACCTAGCCCCTCCCCTCTCCCCGGCGTCCCATGTGCCCCGTGTCGCCGGCGCCCCGGCGCCAGCAGTAGATCGCCGCGCCGGGGATGGCGCGCCCCGGGCACGCCATGCGCCGCTCCGGCCGAGGTCAGTCTGCCAGCCCCCCTCGATCTGAGTCCACTCCAAGGTTGCGTTGGAGCACCGGAACCTGTTTGCTTTGCTTGGGTAGGAAATTCGGGCCGTGGCGCGATTATTTAGGGGGAGCGCCTTGAGGTTTAGCGCCGGAGGGACGCCCTCTGTGCTTTGTTGAGGTGACGGCGAGGTTTTTGGGCGGACGGGGCGGGTGCGTGGGACGCCCAATTCAGTGCTCGTGGCGGCGGCTGTTCTGGGATCTTAGTTTCCGCGCTTGTTTGGTAGCTCAATCTGGAGCTCGATTGGGGAGTCGTGGGAATGTCGGACTCACGGCTCGGTTCGGCATCGTGAGTAGGTCACTGGAGTGAGTCGAATTCAGGAATGCTTCAAGAGCTTAGATTGGCTGGTGCCATGAACCGTGCCTTGGATGTAACATTTGCTAGTTCTCTTTACTCGGAGACCCGCTACACTGCTTTTTCTGTCCCTTCTGTGTCAAAGGCTCTGCTTCTGTAGATATATTCATTGGTACAGAGAAGAACTATTTACTATTTTAAGGAATGCTTTGTTGGAAACCATCGATTTGGAATATACACAAGTGTGCCTGTTCTGTTTTTTTTTTTTTTTGAATATGAACTTGTTGCAGCCTCATTTCTCATCGATCTAGTTAATTTGTGTTACCTATAGATGGGTTTATGATCTTGATTCTTGAATAACATTTGGACCTGGCCAGTTTGATCTCTGTGCCTACTGTGTATTGTTTCTACTGGGCTGTTCGCACTAAATTCTGTAGATATGAGTGGATATCAATTAGTTGCATCTGTTTCTGTGCAATTTACAACATGCCTTTGTCTTGAGATGATGCTGACTGGTTAACTGTACTGTTTCTTGGCAGGACTGTTTGAAGATGCCCCAAGGAAACTATCATTTAATTTGTTGGTTGTTATATTGGCTCTGGAATTTATCAGTGAGACCAATTTGATTGCCAAAACATTGGCCCTAAAGGCTGACACTCCTGCTATGCCTCCTTCACAAGGATGGGGTCCAGTTCGGACCATGTTGTCCCAAACCAAAGTTGGCACAAGTGTTGCAATGCATCAGCATAGGCAAAAGAAGCTATATTCATCGCCATCTGCTCTGTCATCTGTGCATCCTCCTATCTCCGCACCGAGTTATAGCTCCATCTCTGGTGCTTCTGACCTCTCCTTGTATTCCTTGGACCTGTTCGATCCTTCGCTGCAGCATAACAGGCGCTTAGCAGAAGATGTTCCTGCTCATGAAAATGCTGCACCCCCTGATGCAGCTTCGAATACTAGTGCAGCTCCTTCTGGATTAGTACAGCCCCCAATATCTCCACACGATGGTAAGTTTTCCTAGAGCCTGAAATAATTTAATTTCAAATGATTTCATTACGTCAAACATGGCTCCAAATTATATAAAAGAAATGCATGTGTATTTTAATCTAATTTGGCATCCTCCTCATTTGAGGAAATAGCACCTCATGACTGATCATAGTACCAGTTGTTGTAAAATTATATAAGTTTGTTGGCTTTTGCTAATTCAAGCATTATAGTTTGGTGCATCAATTTGGAATGGTACTGATGAAATGAACTTTAGGATTGATAGCAGTTTCATAAATAATGAACAGTGATGGATAACATTGACGTCAATCATAGATACTTATGGTTTGTAGTACATCTTGATATTTGCTCTAGATACACTGTCAAACAGTTGATTCCGTTTTAATTCACTCTCTGTTTTACTAGGCTGTTGTGCTCCAAACATGGTACAAAGACGAGGGAGCCAGGACTGCCATTGTGTTTACCCAGTTAGAGTTGAGCTCTTCCTTCACAATGTTTCCTTGAATTCAAATTGGAGCAACGAATTTCTCGAGGAGCTCGCGTCGCAGCTCAGCTTGCGGGTTACACAGTTTGAGATTGTAAATTTCTATGTTGTTGGAACTTCTGGGCTAAATATGACAATGGACATAGCTCCCCACACTGGAAATAGTTTCTCATCTAATCAAGTTACTGCGATGAATTATTCTCTTAGCTCGCATACAGTTCGGATCAATCCGGTGCTGGTCGGGGATTACAATCTTATTAATTTAACGTGGTTCAGGCCATTGGGTCCAGCTCCTGGTAATCCTTTGTCATCTTGACCTTCTTTTACATGTTACAATGATGGTACATCTTTAGTGTCTACGGTAGAGAAAACTAGAATGCACTTCATTTTTAATTATTTTTGTCTGTATTGTGTAGTTTGGTTGGGAGATTGAAGAATATTTGCAGCTCATGATTTTGATGATACTAGTTATGTCCAATTACCTATGGTGTGAACTGTGAAGTACTCCCTCCGTTCCAAAATAATTGAAGTTCTAGGATTTTCCTAAGTTAAACTTTTTAAAATTTGACCAAATATATATAGAAATCATAAAGATCCATGATACCAAATATGAAAATTTATTTCATAATGAAACTAATGAAGTTGATTTGGTTTTGTAGATGTTGATATATTTTTATATAGACTCGGTCAAACTCAATGAAGTTTGACTTACGACAATTCTACAACTTCAATTATTTTGGAATGGAGGGAGTACCAACTTGTTAAAGTAGGAACCTTTTTGACTGATGTGTCAAAGAAGTACTACCTATGTTTCCAGAAACAAGCCAAGTTGACCAAAATTGTTGTAGCATTTGCTTTACAAATCTGCAATACCCAATCTACTGTCTTCCAAATTACCCTGGTTAACTCTAGCCATTTCTCCCACCCTCCCACCTTGTTATTTCTGTTTGCAATATTAATAAAGGGTTTTGGTCACTTGAATCTATAATATAATTCTAGGTGTGCATTATTTGGTAAAAAGTGCCAAGTATGTAGAAAAGGATGGATTATTTAAATATAAAAAGATAGTGTAGATAGGTGCTAGATATTCAACTTCTACCATGCCATGGAATTTTAATGCCCAACTCATTCGGTCCAAAAAGGAGGGAAAGGGAAAGCAAGCATGCAGCCTGTATATAACCTGGGGAGCCGCATTACACAATTAGCCACAGAGGGCACATGTAGATTACATATTGCTTTGCCTTCTAAAGAACTGGATTAAAATCTTTACATACTTTTCTGTGTTTGTTTAAAATCTTCAGATTACGGGTATTCCATCTGCAGAATGTGCCCTTTCTTTTCGTGTGTGTCTTATTTACTATTAGTCCCTCTTTAAAATTAAATTTCTCTCCTAACAGTGTTCTGTCTTCTGTTTCATTTTTTAGCTCCAGCATTCATGATATCACCTAAGGCATCTCCATCTACATCATCTGCCTTACCAAAAAGGAGTGACAACACCAGCAGTAGCAGGCACTTGAGCCTGATCACTGTCATTTGCATATGTATTGGTGCTCTAATTGGTGTCCTGGTGATTGTTCTATTTATTTGCTTCTGCACATTTAGGAATGGAAAGAAGAAGGCGCCTCCTGTTGAAACACGTATGTGTCGAGTTATCTAGTCCTTCCTTTATTCTTTGCATTTAAAAAAATAGTTTTATCTGTTTTATTTTATGTGATGTGATTAGATTATTTAAACTATGCTATATGCAACAACTTCCCAATTTTTGCATTATTGTCCATGCTCATCGTTTTGACTTCGTGCGTAGTTTTCCCCTTATTGAGATCAGTATATGAAGTTATTATGTCTGATACTAGGCTATTGCTTGAATGCTACACTGATCTTCAGTTGAAGCATCAGTATTGTTGATGGTAGAGATATTTTGTCCCTGGTTTGCTGGTGGACAACAACCATGATATTGGAACCCAAGCTATATGTAGGCTGGCAGAAAGAAAACCAGCTATGGTAGTTGATTGGCTGTCACTGACTAGTAGGTGCAGCCTTCAAATAATGGTTGTATGATACATGGAATTCACTCTTGGCCCAAAACTCACCCCTGTCCATCCTATTTTGCATTAACAGGAAGTGAGCAGATGCTACTCTAGGTCCCTATACTTGTTTCGAGCGGTCAAATAAGCTCCTATTATATCTAAGTCCCTGAACATGTTTAAGTAGATGTAGAGCAATTAGGTCCCAGATATACCAATGTGGCGGGACTTCCCTCTCCATGGAAGGGGTGACCAACATTATCGTGGATCTCAAGATCTAAGCCACCCTCACTGCTAATTTCATTCAGCCACAGACAAGGGCTGCTGTCACTATCACTCCTCCTGATCGCCCTTGTCATAAGATCTGAGAGGAGTTTGGTGTGCCGGTGAATAATAATCAATCTACCGTATCAGCACTCTAGTTCTGCATGGTACGTTTGGGGCCTAACATTTGTAAATTGTAACTATTACTGGATCAAATCACAGCATATTGGATCACGGCAGTGAAAGCATTGCAGAGAATTCTCCTAACCGTATTAGCATTGGGAGGATACTTTGAGATTCGGTTTCACTTACGCAAGCGCAATACATTTGAACTAACGTCTTCATGGCTTGTCATGTTAAGAGAAATGCATCTTTCTTACTTTTTTTAGGGTGACTTTCTTACATATTTGTGGACTGTGAAAGGTGATAATGTATTTCTGGTTGTAGTCGTGTGAAAATTATTAGATAAGATGGAAGCAGATACTTTACCCCTAACCCCCTATGATTCATTCAGATTCTTAGTTAATTTCAAATGATCCAGTTTTTGGTTTCTTTCCCAGTGTTTGTTACGTTTGTTTTCATAATCATGTTAATGTATATTAACGTTATCTGTTGTTCTGTAACAGCCAAGCAAAGGACACCAGATGCAGTATCTGCAGTTGAATCACTTCCTCGCCCCACAAGTACTAGGTTCCTTGCATATGAAGAACTTAAAGAAGCAACAAACAACTTTGAGGCTTCATGTGTGCTTGGGGAAGGTGGTTTTGGCCGTGTCTTTAAGGGGATACTAAGTGATGGCACTGCTGTTGCTATTAAGAAGCTTACTACTGGGGGGCACCAAGGAGATAAGGAGTTTCTAGTTGAAGTGGAGATGCTGAGCAGATTGCACCACCGCAATCTTGTGAAACTCATTGGATACTATAGCAACCGTGAATTGTCACAAAGCCTTCTTTGTTATGAGCTTGTTCCTAATGGAAGCCTAGAAGCTTGGCTTCATGGTATGGCTTGCCAACTTTTTCTTTCTGAACCATTGCTGCATAGTCCCCAATTTAGTTGCAACTGTAACTAATCTTTCATTAGATTATTTTTTAAATCTTATTGTAATTTCCTGATGTCCAAAACATGACTCTGACAGCATCTTTCATTTTACAGGCTCATTAGGCGCTGACTGCCCCTTGGATTGGGACACCAGAATGAAGATAGCACTTGATGCTGCAAGGGGATTAGCATACCTTCACGAGGATTCACAGCCTTGTGTAATCCACAGGGATTTCAAAGCTTCTAATATATTGCTTGAGAATGACTTTCATGCTAAAGTGTCTGATTTTGGTTTGGCCAAACAGGCGCCAGAAGGGCGCTTAAATTATCTTTCAACTCGTGTTATGGGAACTTTTGGGTAAGCTGAATGTGTTCTACCCTGAGCTACATCCAGCTATTTCTGTTCTGCTTTTGCTTTTATATGTCTGACGTGTTTTTCAGGTACGTAGCACCCGAGTATGCAATGACAGGACACTTAATTGTAAAAAGTGATGTATATAGCTATGGAGTTGTTCTACTTGAACTACTTACTGGGAGGAGGCCTGTGGACATGTCACAATCTTCGGGGCAGGAGAATCTAGTCACATGGGTTAGATTTCCTTCTATTCCATACCATCTTCGGTTATTTTTGCATTAGTCTCTTTTACTTACATCGGAGTACGAATCTGTCTATTACTATTTTAGTAACTATTGAGCAGCCAACTAGTTGTGAGTGTCCTAGGCATGAACAGTAGTGGTTTATTAATGCCAAAGGCAGCTGGGACAAAACAAGACGGGTAGGCATTAAATCACTGGTGGATGGAAAGCAAAACATTACGCATAACTAGTTGAGTGTTCTACTCACCAACACAGACTGTTGTTATGTTCTGTATCTAGCTTGAGTGACTAGGCTTTGGGTATACTTATTAATGAAGTGACTAGACTTTGTGTATGGTTAGGCTTTGTAAAACAGACTGTTGTTATGTTCTGTATCTAGCTTGAGTGACTAGGCTTTGGGTATGCTTATTAATGAAGTGACTAGACTTTGGGTATGGTTATTAATGAAATTTCAATGTAATCCTTGTCCACAACACTGACAATTATTCGTATGTTTCTTAGTTGCCTTCTGTGGCTTAGTTTCGCAGGAGGCTAGTTCATTAAACCTCAACATTTTGTGTATCTGTATAACTGATTATCAATAAGTATAAAGAGCATATGATGTTACACTTGTGTAATAATGATGTTATTTTTGCTCGACTAACCACAGACACGGCCAGTTCTTCGGGATAAAGATAGGCTACAGGAACTAGCTGACCCCAAGCTTGGTGGACAATATCCGAAAGATGATTTTGTGAGGGTGTGCACAATCGCAGCAGCCTGTGTTTCCCCGGAGGCGAACCAAAGGCCAACGATGGGCGAGGTGGTGCAGTCACTTAAGATGGTGCAACGCTCCAAGGAGTTCCAGGAATCTGTACCGACACCGCCCGCTTGTCCTAATGCCCGGCATACTGCAACGACCTATGAATCTGATGGCACTTCATCCATGTTCTCATCCGGGCCCTTCTCAGGCCTCAGCCCCTTTGAGACTGAAAACATGTCAAGAACGGCGGTTTTCTCGGAAGATCTTCACGAAGGTAGATGATCTTGGGGGTGGTTGGTGAGTAGATGTTTAAGGTAGAGCCTCTAACCGCCCATTCAAAGGCTGGTGGTGTTAATGACCTGGCCGGTCATCGGGAAGCAGTACCTGTAAATTCCATTTTTCGTCACCACCTGCAAAAGACTAGTAGATCGTCACAACATTTGATGGCTTTGTACCAATGAAATGATTTTGCTCGAGGTTTCTGTCCCTAGGTCCTGGCTCATGTTGACACAGTTTAGGCGTGTGTTGGACCTTTTTTGTGGTGCTTGTTGTCAACTTGAGTTGCAACAGGAAGTGGAAGCTATCTGCAGCAGATTTCTGTTGCGTGTGTGGGGAACTGTGGAGTGGAGATCTCCGGAACCTCTGCGCGCGTCCGGTGTACCGGCCTGCCTGCACACGGTGATGTAGTACCGGAGCGGCGACGTGAGGGAGTTTTGTGAAAGCAAAATGATTTCCTGAACAAGCGGGTGTCCTCCAGGCTCCAGCCATGGATGCATGGCATGGCTCCCGGCAAATGCTCCCACTCCCCACACTCTCGTCTTCAGCGCCCCTTCTCCCGCGGTCAAACACTCCCTTTCTTCCCTTTCACCACTAACCTCTCGATCGCCTCTGTATCGCCCCACCTCACTGCTCCCTCCCTCCCTCTCTAGATCGAGATGGCCATGACTGGGCTGCTCGCGCTTCTCGTCGCGGCCGGGGCCGCGGTTGCGGCGGACGCCAAGCCGTACAGCCCGACGGACTCCATCCTGCTCAACTGCGGTTCCACGGCGGACGGCCTTGACGCGGACGGGCGCAAGTGGCTGGCGGACACCAACAACAACATGTGGCTGGGCGACTCCGGCAAGTCGTCCCTGATGGCGGCGGCGGACGAGCTGGACTCGTCGCTGCCGTCGACGATCCCCTACATGACGGCGCGCGTCTTCACGGTGGACACGGTGTACAACTTCACGGTGAACCCCAAGGACCGGCACTGGCTCCGCCTCCACTTCTACCCGTCGTCCTACAACGGGATCGCGCCCGAGGACTTCCGCTTCTCCGTCTCCACCTCCACGGGCCTCACCCTCCTCCGCAACTTCAGCGTGTGGGTCACCACCAAGGCGCTCACCCAGGCCTACATCGTCCGGGAGTTCTCGCTCCCGCGGACGCCCGCGGGGTTCATCGCCGTCACCTTCACCCCCACGCCCACGCCCATGACCAACGTCACCTACGCCTACATCAACGGCCTGGAGCTCATCTCCATGCCCGACATCTTCGAGGACCCCGCCACCATGGTGGGCTTCGCCGACCAGACCGTTGACATCGCCGCCTCCTCCTTCCAGACCATGTACCGCTTCAACATCGGCGGGGGTTACATCCCGCCCTCCAACGACTCCGGCCTCGCCCGCTCCTGGTTCGACGACACGCCCTACGTCTTCGGCGTCATGCAGGGGGTCAGCTACACGGCCGGCCCCCGCTTCCACGTCAAGTACCCCACCGAGGCGTCCGAGTACGCCGCCCCCGTCGAGGTCTACCTCGGCACCCGCTCCATGGGCTCCGACCCGCGCGTCAACCAGAACTACAACCTCACCTGGACCATGGAGGTGGACGGCAACTTCACCTACGTCGTCCGCCTCCACTTCTGCGAGCTCCTGCTCAACAGGCCCAATCAGCGCGCCTTCGACATCTACATCAACAACAAGACGGCGCAGTCCGACGCCGACGTCATCGAGATGACGTCCGAGCGTGGCGTGCCCGTGTACAAGGACTTCGCCGTGCACATGGCCGACGACCCCGGGGATGAGGTCATGTGGGTGGCCATGCACCCCTCCGTGGCGCTCAGGCCCCAGTTCTACGACGCCATCCTCAACGGCCTCGAGGTCTTCAAGCTCAACGACAGCGCCGCCAACCTGGCCGCGCCGGACCCCGTACCGTCCAAGATGCTCGCGGAGGCGGAGCTGAGCGAGAGTGAGAAGGAAAGGTCCAAGAAGTCCAAGGACCAGGCAAACATGGCGACGGTCATAGGTGGCACGGCGGGCGGCGCCGCTGCGGTGGGGATCGTCGCGGCCATCTGCCTGGTGGTCTACCACAACAAGAAGAACAGGGAGCTCACCGGCAGCGACTCGCACAACTCCGGCTGGCTGCCCATGTACCACTCTACAACCAGCGGCAAGTCGTCCGGCCACCTCGCGGCGAACCTGGCGGGCATGTGCCGGCACTTCTCCATCGCGGAGATAAAGACGGCGACCAAGAACTTCAGCGAGTCGCTGGTGATCGGCGTGGGCGGGTTCGGGAAGGTGTACCGCGGCGTGGTGGACGGCGACACCAAGGTGGCCATCAAGCGGTCCAACCCGTCGTCGGAGCAGGGCGCGCTGGAGTTCCAGACGGAGATCGAGATGCTGTCCAAGCTGCGGCACCGGCACCTCGTCTCCCTCATCGGCTTCTGCGAGGAGAGCAACGAGATGGTCCTCGTCTACGACTACATGGAGCACGGCACGCTGCGGGAGCACCTCTACAACAAGGGCAGCAACCCGCCGCTGTCGTGGCGGCACCGCCTCGACATCTGTATCGGCGCCGCGCGGGGTTTGCACTACCTCCACACCGGCGCCAAGTACACCATCATCCACCGCGACGTCAAGACCACCAACATCCTCGTGGACGAGAACTGGGTCGCCAAGGTCTCCGACTTCGGCCTCTCCAAGTCCGGCTCCTCCACGGTGAACCAGGCGCACGTCAGCACCATGGTCAAGGGGAGCTTCGGATACCTCGACCCGGAGTACTTCCGGCGGCAGCAGCTCACCGACAAGTCGGACGTCTACTCCTTCGGCGTCGTGCTGTTCGAGGTGCTCATGGCGCGGCCGGCGCTGAGCCCGCAGCTGCCGCGGGACCAGGTCAGCCTCGCCGACTATGCGCTCAGCTGCCAGCGGAAGGGCACCCTGCCGGACGTCGTCGACCCGACCATCAAGGACCAGATCGCGCCAGAGTGCCTCATCAAGTTCGCCGAGACGGCGGAGAAGTGCCTAGCCGACCAAGGCTTGGAGCGGCCGTCCATGGGCGACGTGCTGTGGAACCTCGAGTTCGCGATGCAGCTGCAGGACGCGTTCGACGGCGCTAGCGGGCGACGGCAGGCCCAAGACGACGGGAGCGGCAGTGGGCGCCCGGTGCTCGAGCCCAGCAACAGCTATGGGAGCACCGCTAGCGTAACGACGATCGGGACGTCGTCCACGTCCAGGGCGCACGACGCTTGCGTCGTAATAGAGGAGGAGGACGACGACATAACCAACCGCGCGGCCTTCTCGCAGCTCGTGCAACCCACCGGGCGGTGACACGAGCCGAGCGGCTCCCTGTTTCCACGGGGCCGTGAAGCGTGAAGAGTGAAGAGAGTGTGCTATGTGTTGTGTTGTCGGTGCTAAATTTTGAGATTCTCTTTAGTACGTAGATCAATGTAAGTTCCAAGGACATGGAGATTTTGATAACTAGAAGCAGACATTAGAGTTTCACTCAGTGTTCATGTAGCTAAGGTACTAGAGAATACAGATGGTTTCACTGGAATTTAATCAAGGATCCATCTAAAACACATCTAGATGACTTCACCATGTTTGCAGCCCTCCTGATCGCTCTGTTTTTTCTCTCGTTTGCTTGTTTGTCACCCGGGCCTTCCCTCCCTTTGGCCCTCATCCTTTTTGTTTGTCGCTTCCAGGACTGGGAAACCCCTCCCCCTCCCCCACTCGCCCCTACCCTTTTGGATAGCTGGTGGGTTTTCTCTGATTGACTCTTTCGCCAATATTTTTTATTTATTTCAAAAATATTCTCCGTGAATTTTCAGGTCATTCCGAGAACTTTTATTTCTACACAAAAATAACACCAAGTCAATTCTGCTGAAAACAACGTCAGTCCGGGTTACTTTCATTCAAATCATGTAAATTAGAGTCCAAAACAAGGGCAAAAGAGTTTGGAAGTAGATACGATGAAGACGTATCACTTCCTTTTCCCCCAAAAAATATTTTGGTCATTTGTTTTTCACAGCCCGTAGCGCTCCCGTATCGGCGACGAGGATTCATCGGGCGGGCTTCCTCCGCCTAGCGGGTCAGGGGAGCGTCTGCTCCCTTCTCCTGCCCACGACGGGTTGAGGAAGGCGACTTCTCAACAGGCCCCGCCTATGCTTACTGTGGGGGATGGCGCTAGCGTCCCTATGGTCGAGGTTGAAACTTCGACCACCAAAGACCCGCTAGAGAAGGACCCCTTCACCAAGGAAGGGGAAACACTGGAGCAGTTGGCGACCTCGGCCCCCATCGAGCTGACGTCACCACGAAGAGGGCCGAGGTGACCCGAACACCCCTACCTACAAGCAGGCGGGCATCCATGGGGTGGCCCGAAGAGATGGAGGTGTCCTCGATGGGCTCCTCCATTGTCGCTGAGCACCGCGTCTTTCTAGGCGCGGCGCTGAGAAATTTCTTGTCCGCGGAGACTAGAATAAGGGAGGCCTTCAAGGGCCTCTATGAAGGCTTTGAGGTAAGTTTTGAGCATCTCTTAGAATTGCGTCGACGCTTAGAGCTTTTAGCACTAGATGTGCCCAACAACCCTTAGCAGACAAGTAAAAAAAATTGTCCAAAGACTTAAGCCACCGCAGACACATATCGCAAGTGTATAACCACAGTAGCCCCCGAGACCTGAGTTAGATTCAAAGATCTTACTCAGGGCTCTTAGAGATAATGAAAATTTTATACGAGCGAATGCACACTAGCCCCTGAGACCCTGATCGGATTGACAAAGCCGACCAGGGGATAGATATCATTCGAGGTAGCTAACCATGTCTTTTGCATGCTTCTGCCTTGGCTTTGGCATCCAACTCGAGAGAATTGGAAGAGCTGAGCTTGATCGGTCCGAGAAGGACATGGATCTGCTCAAGAAGCAGATGGAGCAGGCTCAAGGTAAATACCAAGACCTTAAGTACCATAAAACTGTACTTAAATGATGATGTGGATTCTAAATCATATATGAATATGCATGTAACTTCCACCTCGAAGCTTGAAACGCTCCAGTCCGAGCTGCAAAAAGCTCGGCAGGAGGCCGAGCAGCAAAAGGCCGCGGCAAAGCAAGCCGGTGAAGAGCTGACCAAGGAGAAAGAGGCCAACGAAAAGCATGTGGCCCAGGTTGTGGAGGTCGAGGAAGACCTGAAAGGGTTGTACGGTCAGTGTGACGCTCTTCAGGAAGAGAAGAAGAAACTAACCTCCGAGCTCGAGACGACGAGTTCGGCCTGTAAGGAGGCTATGACCCAGGCTCGGGCGGACCGCAAGGAGCTTCAGCAAGTGAAACAAATTGCCGCTGGTAAGCCATACCTTCTTCGCTCTGTTTTTTATGACATCGGAGTTGCCCATCTTACGCAAATCTAGCGCTCTTCAGAGGCCTTTAGGGACCTGCCGCGGAGTGCTTCGGATGCCGGCTTCTACTATGCTGCCAGTCCTGGTGACTCCTTGGAGAAGGTATTCTAGGCTCAATTCCAGGCGCCAGAGCATGCGCCTCTTCTGAACAATCAGCTGAAGCAGCTGATGGAGATGTTCTTGTAGGATCGAAAGTATGTCTAGAGGGGGGTGATTAGACTACTTGACCAAATAAAAACTTAACCTTTTCCCAATTTTAGTTCTTGGCAGATTTTAGCTATTTTAGGACAAGTCAAGCAATCATCACACAATTCAAGCAAGCATGCAAAGAGTATATTGGCAGCGGAAAGTAAAGCATGCAACTTGCAAGAATGTAAAGGGAAGGGTTTGGATAATTCAAACGCAATTGGAGACACTGATGTTTTTCCCGTGGTTCGGATAGGTGGTGCTATCCTACATCCACGTTGATGGAGACTTCAACCCACGAAGGGTAACGGTTGCGAGAGTCCACGGAGGGCTCCACCCACAAAGGGTAACGGTTGCGCGAGTCCACACACGGCTCCATCCACAAAGGGTCCACGAAGAAGCAACCACCCACAAAGGGTCCACGAAGAAGAAACCTTGTCTATCCCACCATGGCCATCGCCCACACAGGACTTGCCTCACTAGCGGTAGATCTTCACGAAGTAGGCGATCTCCTTGCCCTTACAAACTCCTTGGTTCAACTCCACAATCTTGTCGGAGGCTCCCAAGTGACACCTAGCCAATCTAGGAGACACCACTCTCCAAGAAGTAACAAATGGTGTGTAGGTAATGAACTCCTTGCTCTTGCGCTTCAAATGATAGTCTCCCCAACACTCAACTCTCTCTCATAGGATTTGGATTTTGTGGAAAGAAGATTTGAGTGGAAAGAAACTTGGAGAGGCTAGATATCAAGATTCATATGGTAGGAATGGAATATCTTGGTCTCAACACATGAGTAGGTGGTTCTCTCTCAGAACATATGAGTTGGAATGGTGTATGTGTTCTGATGGCTCTCTCTTCGAATGAAGAGGAGGTGGAGGGGTATATATAGCCTCCACACAAAATCCAACAGTTACACACAGTTTTCCAATCTCGGTGGGACCGAATCAATAAACTCGGTCGGACCGAAAATGTAAACCTAGTGACCGTTAGAGATTTTCGGTGGGACTGACATGCAACTCGGTAGGACCGATATGGTTAGGGTTTGGGCATAACGTAATCTCGGTGAGACCGATTACACAAACTCGGTGAGACCGAATTTGGTAATTAGCTAACCAGAGAGTTGGTCAGGCAAACTCGATGGGACCGATTCGCTCTTTCGGTGAGACCGAAAAGTTACGAAAGGGAAACAGAGAGTTTGCAATCCCATCTCGGTGAGACCGAGATCCCTATCGGTAGAACCGAATTGCTAGGGTTTGGCAGTGGCTTATGACAAGTGAAACTCGGTGGCGCCGGATAGGAAGAATCGGTAGGACCGAGTTTGGCTTAGGGTTTAGGTCAAATGTGGATATGGGAAAGTAGTTGAGGGTTTTGGAGCATATCACTAAGCACATGAAGCAAGAGGCTCATTAAGCAACACCTCATCCCTCCTTGATAGTATTGGCTTTTCCTAAAGACTCAATGTGATCTTGGATCACTAAAATATAAAATGAAGAGTCTTGAGCTTTTGAGCTTGAGCCAATCCATTGTCCTTAGCATTTTGAGGGTTCCACTTTCACATCCATGCCATGCCAATCATTGAGCTTTCCTGAAATAATCATCTTGGAATAGCATTAGCTCAATGAGCTATATGTTGTTATGAATTACCAAAACCGCCTAGGGATAGTTGCACTTTCAATCTCCCCCTTTTTGGTAATTGATGACAACATATAGATCAAAGCTTCGACAAATGATAATAAGCATGAAATATATCATCGCTTTGAGAAGTATGTGATAAGTAAGAGCTCCCCCTAAGTTTGTGCATATTTAAAATTTGCTTTGGACTGCAAATGCACAAGGAGTTAGAGTCATGGGTTACTCTTCCATGTCACATACATCTTGGTGGAGCGCTTAAAATGATAAGAATGAAATACATGCACTCATCACCAAGAATAGTGAATGATTACATAAGATAGATAAGATAATAGCATTAAGCAAGCATTAAGTGTAGCTTATGATCAAACACATGATCATCAATGTCTCACAAGAAATGACATAGTATCTCAAGCACTCAAAAGCAAACAAGTTCGAAAAACCACCAAATAAAGCAAGAGAGAGAAAAACAACACTCTATCTCTCTCGAAGCCTATGATCTATACATCTTCTCCCCCTTTGGCAACAAGTTACCAAAAAGTTCCTAGAAAATGCATAGTGCTAGATCGACGCTCAGGCTTGATCTTCTGGTGGTGGTGGAGTCCGGATCACTCCAAGGACGAAGGCTTCTGTAGATGCTGAAGTAGACGCTGGAGTTGGAGCTGAAGTAGATGCTGGAGCTGGTGGAACTGAAGCTGTAGCTGGTGCAGAAGTGGTGGCTCTTGTGTCAGCAACTGGCACGGCAGACGACCTCGGACCTCGTGGCACTCTGGCAAAGGCATGAGTGGTAGTCCTGCCTCTCCTCTCCTGCATGTCATCCTGGAGCTGCTCCACTGCAGTCTGAATCTCTGTCACCTTGACATCCAAGTCATAGAACTTTTGTTCCATGATCCTCTCTAAGCTTGCCTGGTTCTGAGTTAGGGTGGCTAGTCCTTTCTCAATCCACAGGGTGGATGCAATCAGGTAACCAAGCTGCTCTTGTTTAGTTTTCAAGAAATACTCAGATGCCTCCTCTTGAGTTGGCATCTTGGTAGCTTTCTCCTTCCTTGCCTTCTCCTTCTTTGCTTGTGCTTGGGCAGACGATGGCTCATTCTCAGTCATGACAACTTGATTGTCCTCAAAATCTGGACGGATGGGCAGGTGTTCCTTGTCCAATAAATATATGCCCGTGCCCATCTTAGAGTTGATGAGCTCCTGAATTTGAGGTGCATATCCACAACTCCTCTTCTGATCTGCTGCAGTCCTCTTGATAGTCTCTACTATGAGGCTCATGACCTTGAACTTCTGTGGCACATCAAAGACGTGAAGCAAGTTGATTGCATGGCCTCTGATCATCTTGTGATCTCTAGACTTGGGCAAGAGAGTGTGCCTCAATATCCAATTGATTGTTGGTAGCCCTGACAGAAGATAGTGCACTGAGCCAAATTTGAAAGTGTCAAGAGCTTCATTTGGAATTTCCTTGTACATGTTGGACATTGAGTTATGATCCATCTTTTTCTTGGCATAAATGTCCAATTCATCTGCTTGCTCCTCTGGGGCATTGATCAGTTGAGCCCATTCAACAACTGTAGATTGGTACCTCGTACCCTCAGACATCCAAGTTATCCTCCCATCTGGATAAAAGTGTGCCGTGGAGTAGAATTGCATGATAAGCTCCTCGTTCCACTTTGTGAGCTTCTGCCCAACAAAGTCAGCAACTCCACAAGCACTAAAGCTGTCATACACTCCAGGGTAGTGTTCCTCATTTTCCTTCATGTAGGTCCAGTCGACCCATCTCATGTCACAAACAATGGGCTTCTTATCTAGCAGCACTGTCTCATAGAAGTCCTGCTGTTCCTTGGTGTGAAATCTGTAATCCACAGCAGTCCTTCTCCTTGAAGCATACGGGTCTGATTCTCTCCACTTCCTCAGCCCTGAATCTCTCCTGAGCTTCATGTCCTCAGCCACAGGATGAGCATCGTTGTGGTATGGGATCTTGGGCTTGAGCTTTCTAAGAACTTGCTCTTCATCCTCTTCTTCAGCAATAGTCTCAGGCACTGGGGCCTTGTTCTTCTCAGCTGCAGGAATGCTCCTTGTATTCCTCTTTGGTTTTGGCTTGGAGGCAGCTTTGGGCTTAGATGCAGTAGCCCCTGATCTTATGGCATCACCCATCAGCTTGGGTGCCTTAGGTGCTGGTGCAGCTACCTCTTCTTCCTCTTCCTCTTCCATGATGGAAGCCTTTCCTAGCACTCTGGCTACGGTCTTCTTGACCCTTTACTTCCTCTTCTTGCCTTCTGCAGCAACTGGCTCTTTGAGAGTGGGCTTCTTAGTTGAGGCTCTAGCCTTTGACATAGGCTGCCTGCCTGCTGGCCTTTTGATCTTCAGTCCTGGCTTTGTGCCTTGAGCTGGCTCAACTCTCTTTGATGTGGCCTCTTCCTCTGCCACATAATCTTCATCTTCAAAATCAGAAGTTCTCTTCTTCCTTTGTCTAGTGGCAGCTTTTGGCAGATTGCTTGGGGTACTTCTGCTGCCATCATCTGAAGAGCTGGAGGGACTAGTGCCCTCACTCATCTGCACTTGCTGCTCTGACAAGTTCTGGCTGTCACTCTGATCAGACATGCTGCAAGCTCTGACTGCTAACCCTGTGAATAGTTTATAGATGAGGTTGAATAGATGAGCATCACAAAATGCAGAGATTTTTGCACAAGAATGATCCAAAAACTTAGTTTTAGTTTCCCACTGAAATCATCTCGGATCTACCGATTTTTAAACTCGGTGATACCGAAGCAGTTTTGGAACCTAAACTAGTGAACTCGGTTGGACCGAGTCACAGTTCGGTGGCACCGAGACTACTAGGGTTTCACAGAGTTCCAAAATCGGTCACACCGATAAGTAATTCTCGGTCAGACCGAGTCTCACTTGTGCAATGGCATAAGCCAAATCGGTGGGACCGAGTTTTTCAACTCGGTGGGTCCGAGATGGTTTCGGCGGAAACCTAACCCTAAAATTTTCGAATCAAAGCTAATCTACGGGCGTATTGACTGGATAGGAGTGTTTCAATCGTGGCAAGAATCATGATGATCACAATGTGCTGAGAATTGGATTAGAGAATAGCACAAAGATCGAGTCCATACCCTAGCTCGGCGGAGACTCGCTACGGAGGCAACGGCGGGGCAGATTTCCCGTTGACGGCGACGGAGACCAGCGACTGGAGGCGGCTGGCGGCGAGAAGACGATCCAGAGACCACGTTAGCAGAGCAGGCTATCGCGCGGGCGAAGGGGTTCGGAGAAATTTCCAAATTTTGCCCATGACTATATATAGCCCGACCCTGTCGGTGTGACCGAGTGGAATAACTCGGTGGCACCGAGATTCATAACTGCATGCAGTTACTGAAACTCGGTGTGACCGAAATGTTCAAATCGGTTGCACCGAGATCGAAAACCTAGATCAACTTAATGATCTCGATAGGACCGAAAGTGGGGTATCGGTCAGACCGAGAATCATAAAGAGGTTTTGGAAGTTTAAGTCTATGACGAATCGGGGACTCCGAGCGCTCCTCACACAGAGTGGTTCGAATCTGACTTGATCAAATTTTGTGATGCAGCATGAATAGAGTTTGAGACGAGAAAAGCATAGGTAGCTAGAGGAGGTTCTTAGGCATTCTTGTCCATCCACTTGGCAAAGGAAATAAACCCAAACGATCAAAACAACAAGTGGATGTCCTCGAATGAGTAAAATATGCAACCAGCATGCTCACACAATAAGATAGCAAATGAAATATGTGGCAAGGCATGCACAACCAATTCTAGCATATATCAAGCAATTTGCGATGACAAGGTCATCTATATATGAGTATATTGACTTAGGAGTCAAGTGAGAACACTTGATCATAGGTCATACTCATCGTTTAAGCTCAAGTGGGGTTACCACTTTTACATAAAGCATTGTTGTGTTCACATCTTTAGAGTTGCTTTAGCTCAAGTCTTAGAGTAAAGCTTCCCCTAGATGTGATATCCCCCCTTGGAGGGATGAACTAACCTTGGGTTTCGTCGATGATGACTTCATGTAGATGTTGAAGATGTGGATGCTCAATGTTGATGTAGATCACTTGGAGCTATCCATTTGAGTGAATTGCACTTTCAATACCTACATGGGTTAGTCCTACAAGGAACAAACAAGGATATCCATAGACATAGAGTGATGCACACACAAGATGATGTCCATGAAAACTTTTAGGTTACCTTGTCCCTTGTCTTACCAACAAGAGGGTTTGTGACTCCTTGAACTAGTGCAGGATGTGGAAGTTGATTGCACTTTTTCTTGCCAAAATGATAAGAGTGAAGTATGTTGGCGGAGTCACCCTCAAGGACTCTCTAGTTCTTCTTCTTTTGGATCCACATCATCTTGATGGGAATCCTTGGAGTTGTAGTCGTACCTGATGAAGTGGAACTTGAAGTAGTCTTGGGAATCCACTTGACTAAGGTCTTAGGAGCTTCTTCAAATGCGTCAATTTCCTCTTGAAGCTTGTCCTTGCCTTTTTGCTTGTAGTCTTGTGGTGGAAGATCATCTTGAGCTTGTGTTCCCTTGAAATAAGTATCATACTTCTCTTGTTGAGGAACAAACTTTGTCTTGGGGTATTGATCTTCTTCCCACTCAACTCCATTGGCATTGAACTTTCGTTCAAAACCAACGCCTTGATTCTTCCGGTGCATTCCTTGCTTGCGCACAATTTCCTCGAATTGCTTGCTCCCGGCAAGGCTTTTGTACACTCCTTTCTCTATAATTCCCTTCAATAAGCTATTTTCTTGCTCAAGTGTAACTTGGCTAAGAGAGTCATTAGTGGAATCAAGAGAACTACTAGAAGCAACAATATTGGATTTAGCATGATCATTGTTACTGCTAGAGGAAGAATCTTTCTTGTTCTTGTTACTAGACTTGACTTGAGGCATGTAAGTGGATAAGAGTAAACGCTTGGCAATGTAAGAAGAACTTTTCTTGCGGAGATCATCATTGATTGCTTTTAAGAACTCATGCTCTTGCTCAAGATTGAGCTTTTCAAAGCGTAATTTCTCATGAGCTCTTAAAAGTTCTCGATGATCTTCGAAGATAGTTTCATGAGCTAACTTAAGAGTGTTTAGTTCTTTAGTTAGAGCCTCAATATTTTCCTTATCATTGTCATTCGTTTTATCTTGATTAGCATGATTAATTTACATTTCATCATAGTATTCATCACTAGAGTTGTCAATAAGCAAATCATCACCTAACAAGTCATCTTCATCACTATTGAAATCAACATACTCGGGGTGTGTTACCTTAGGACCTTTGGCCATGAAGCATCTTCCAATTCCTTCATTTGGTGAGTCAAATATGTCGTAGGAGTTGGTTGACACAAGTGCTAGACCGGCAACAGCTTCATCTTGAGTATCTTCGGAGTCGGAGTGATAACTTCTCTCGGAGTGGCTGTCGGAGTCGGAGCCGGATACCCATTCACCAACATGAGCTTGATGTCTTCGTCTTGTGTAGCTCCTTGATGATTTTTCCTTCCTTTCCGAATCCTTGCTTCTCCGTGAGTATCTTCGTTCATAACGATCATCTCTACTCCTTCTCTCTCTTGGTGGTGATTCTTTGCTTCTTCTTTTTGGAGAATCTTCTCTTCTCTTGTAGGGAGCCGTACACTCATTGGAATAGTGTCCGGGTCTTCCACAACTGTAGCAGTTTCGCTCTCGACTAGAAGATCTTTTGTCATTGTAGGACCTTGACTTGAAGCTTCTATCTTTGCTTCTACTCTTGTAGAACTTGTTGAAGTTCTTCACCATTAAGCTCAATTCTTCATTGAAGTCTTGTTTCTCACTTGATGATGTAGGGGCTTCACATGAGGCTTTATAGGCACCACTTGATTTGCTGTGAAGTTCCTCTTTATCCTTAAGTGACATCTCATGAGCAACAATTCTTCCAATCACCTCCGTTGGCTTGAGATCTTTGTAATTGGGAATCATTTGGATCAATGTGCACACGGTATCATATTTTCCATCCAAGGCTCTTAGAATCTTCTTGATGATGAATCTATCGGTCATCTCTTCACTTCCTAAGCCGGCAATATCATTTGTGATGAGAGCAAGCCTAGAGTACATTTCAGCGACACCTTCACCATCCTTCATCTTGAACTTGTCAAGTTGGCTTTGAAGCACATCCAACTTGGATTCCTTGACGGAGTCGGTACCTTCGTGCATATCAATCAAAGTGTCCCAGATTTCCTTCGCATTCTCAAGACGACTGATTTTGTTGAATTCTTCGGGGCACAATCCGTTGAAGAGAATATCACAAGCTTGAGCATTGTATTGCAACATCTTCAACTCATCCGCGGTAGCTTCACGGTTTGGTTCCCTCCCATTAAAGAAGTCACCTTGCAAACCAACACACACAATAGCCCAAACGGCGAGGTTATGTCCAAGAATATGCATTTTCATTTTATGCTTCCAACTAGCAAAATTAGTACCATCAAAGTAGGGACCTCTACGGTGATAATTTCCCTCGCTAGACGCCATACTCTCCTAGGTTGTGAAACCAAGGCTATGACCACCAAAAGCTATGGAGATCAAAGCAAATGGAGACCAAAGCTCTGATACCACTTGTAGGATCGAAAGTATGTCTAGAGGGGGGTGATTAGACTACTTGACCAAATAAAAACTTAACCTTTTCCCAATTTTAGTTCTTGGCAGATTTTAGCTATTTTAGGACAAGTCAAGCAATCATCACACAATTCAAGCAAGCATGCAAAGAGTATATTGGCAGCGGAAAGTAAAGCATGCAACTTGAAAGAATGTAAAGGGAAGGGTTTGGAGAATTCAAACGCAATTGGAGACACTGATGTTTTTCCCGTGGTTCAGATAGGTGGTGCTATCCTACATCCACGTTGATGGAGACTTCAACCCACGAAGGGTAACGGTTGCGAGAGTCCACGGAGGGCTCCACCCACAAAGGGTAACGGTTGCGCGAGTCCACACAGGGCTCCACCCACGAAGGGTCCACGAAGAAGCAACCACCCACAAAGGGTCCACGAAGAAGCAACCTTGTCTATCCCACCATGGCCATCGCCCACACAGGACTTGCCTCACTAGCGGTAGATCTTCACGAAGTAGGCGATCTCCTTGCCCTTACAAACTCCTTGGTTCAACTCCACAATCTTGTCGGAGGCTCCCAAGTGACACCTAGCCAATCTAGGAGACACCACTCTCCAAGAAGTAACAAATGGTGTGTAGGTAATGAACTCCTTGCTCTTGTGCTTCAAATGATAGTCTCCCCAACACTCAACTCTATCTCATAGGATTTGGATTTTGTGGAAAGAAGATTTGAGTGGAAAGCAACTTGGAGAGGCTAGAGATCAAGATTCATATGGTAGGAATGGAATATCTTGGTCTCAACACATGAGTAGGTGGTTCTCTCTCAGAACATATGAGTTGGAATGGTGTATGTGTTCTGATGGCTCTCTCTTCGAATGAAGAGGAGGTGGAGGGGTATATATAGCCTCCACACAAAATCCAACCGTTACACACAGTTTTCCAATCTTGGTGGGACCGAATCAATAAACTCCGTCGGACCGAAAATGTAAACCTAGTGACCGTTAGAGATTTTCGGTGGGACTGACATGCAACTCGGTAGGACTGATATGGTTAGGGTTTGGGTATAACGTAATCTCGGTGAGACCGATTACACAAACTCGGTGAGACCGAATTTGGTAATTAGCTAACTAGAGAGTTGGTCAGGCAAACTCGGTGGGACCGATTTGCTCTTTCGGTGAGACCGAAAAGTTACAAAGGGGAAACACTGAATTTACATTGCAATCTCGGTGGGACCGATTCGCTCTTTCGGTGAGACCGAAAAGTTATGAAAGGGAAACAGAGAGTTTGCAATCCCATCTCGGTGAGACCGAGATCCCTATCGGTAGAACCGAATTGCTAGGGTTTGGCAGTGGCTTATGACAAGTGAAACTCGGTGGTGCCGGATAGGAAGAATCGGTAGGACCGAGTTTGGCTTAGGGTTTAGGTCAAATGTGGATATGGGAAAGTAGTTGAGGGTTTTGGAGCATATCACTAAGCACATGAAGCAAGAGGCTCATTAAGCAACACCTCATCCCTCCTTGATAGTATTGGCTTTTCCTAAAGACTCAATGTGATCTTGGATCACTAAAATATAAAATGAAGAGTCTTGAGCTTTTGAGCTTGAGCCAATCCTTTGTCCTTAGCATTTTGAGGGTTCCACTTTCACATCCATGCCATGCCAATCATTGAGCTTTCCTGAAATAATCATCTTGGAATAGCATTAGCTCAATGAGCTATATGTTGTTATGAATTACCAAAACCACCTAGGGATAGTTGCACTTTCAGTTCCGCACAGAGCGGCCAGTGATGGAGGATCTGTGCATCAACCTCTGGCCGCAAGATACAATGCCGACCAGCTTCTTTGGCTTGGTGCATAAGCTGCGAGATGCCAGCCCCTAGGTCCAAAACTGGAAGCGTCCGACCTGCTTGGAAGGCGCTCAGCGGGCATATGCGTTCGTGATGGTGCACTATCCCAAGATCAAGCTGCTTGAGATTGTGTCCATGCCTTCAACAGGGAAGAATCAGATATCCGAATAGTTTTTGGCCAAGGTTTGGGACGACGTCCTAGACTAGGGGGTACTAACCTAGTCGGCCCATGCTCCTCAGATTGGGCTGGTGAGCCTTGGTTCTTGTTAAAGATGGACTATGGAGGCTGCACGACAGGAAGTGATCTATGTTGGGGAACGTAGTAATTTCAAAATTTTCCTACGCACACACAAGATCATGGTGATGCATAGCAACGAGAGGGGAGAGTGTTGTCTACGTACCCTCGTAGACTGGCAACAGAAGTGTTGACACAACGTAGAGGAAGTAGTCGTACGTCTTCCCGGTCCGACCGATCCAAGCACCGAACGTACGGCACCTCCGAGTTCTAGCACACGTTCAACTCGATGACGATACCCGGTCTCCGATCCAGCAAAGCGTCGGGGAAGAGTTCCGTCAGCATGACGGCATGGTGACGATCTTGATGTTCAACTGTCGCAGGGCTTCGCCTAAGCACCACTATAATATTATCGAGCATTATGGTGGAAGGGGGCACCGCACACGGCTAAGAAAACGATCACGTGGATCAACTTGTGTGTCTAGGGGTGCCCCCTGCCCCCGTATATAAAGGAGCAAGGGGAGGAGGCCGGCCGGCCCTATAGGCGCGCCAAGGAGGAGTCCTCCTCCTAGTACTCCTACTAGGAGGGTGAAGGAAGTGGGGAGGGAGAAGGAAAGGGGGGCGCCGCCCCCCTCTCCTAGTCCAATTCGGACCAGGGGGGAGGAGGCGCACGGCCCACCCTGGCTGCCCCCCCTCTCTCTCTCTCCACTAAGGCCCATATGGCCCATTACTTCTCCCGGGGGGGTTCCGGTAACCCTCCGACTCTCCGGTTTTCTCCGAAATCAGCCGGAACACTTACGGTGTCCGAATATAGCCGTCCAATATATCAATCTTTATGTCTCGACCATTTCGATACTCCTCGTCATGTCCGTGATTACATCTGGGGACTCAGAACTAACTTCGGTACATCAAAACTCATAAACTCATATAACTGTCATCGAAACCTTAAGCGTGCGGACCCTACGGGTTCGAGAACAATGTAGACATGACCGAGACATGTCTCCGGTCAATAACCAATAGCGGAACCTGGATGCTCATATTGGCTCCCACATATTCTACGAAGATCTTTATCGGTCAGACCGCATAACAACATACATTGTTCCCTTTGTCATCGGTATGTTACTTGCCCGAGATTCGATCGTTGGTATCTCAATACCTAGTTCAATCTCGTTACTGGCAAGTCTCTTTACTCGTTTCGTAATACATCATCTCGCAACTAACTCATTAGTTGCAATGCTTGCAAGGCTTATGTGATGTGCATTACCGAGAGGGCCCAGAGATACCTCTCCGACAATCGGAGTGAAAAATCCTAATCTTGAAATACGCCAACCCAACATTCACCTTTGGAGACACCTGTAGAGCTCCTTTATAATCAACCAGTTATGTTGTGACGTTTGGTAGCACACAAAGTGTTCCTCCGGAAAATGGGAGTTGCATAATCTCATAGTCTTAGGAACATGTATAAGTCATGAAGAAATCAATAGCAACATACTAAACGATCGGGTGCTAAGCTAATGGAATGGGTCATGTCAATCACATAATTCTTCTAATAATGTGATCCCGATAATCAAATGACAACACATGTCTATGGTTAGGAAACATAACCATCTTTGATTAACAAGCTAGTCAAGTAGAGGCATACTAGTGACGTTTAGTTTGTCTATGTATTCACACAAGTATTATGTTTCCGGATAATACAATTCTAGCATGAATAATAAATATTTATCATGATATAAGGAAATAAAATAATAACATTATTATTGCCTCTAGGGCATATTTCCTTCAGTCTCCCACTTGCACTAGAGTCAATAATCTAGATTACACGGTAATGATTCCAACACCCATGGAGCTTTGTTGCTGATCATGTTTTGCTCGTGGAAGAGGCTTAGTCAACGGGTCTACAACATTCAGATCCGTATGTATCTTGCAAATCTCTATGTCTCCCACCTGGACTAGATTCCGGATGGAATTGAAGTGTCTCTTGATGTGTTTGGTTCTCTTGTGAAATCTGGATTCCTTTGCTAAGGCAATTGCACCAGTATTGTCACAAAAGATTTTCATTGGACCCGATGCACTAGGTATGACACCTAGATCAGATATGAACTCCTTCATCCAAACTCCTTTGTTTGCTGCTTCCGAAGCAGCTATGTACTCCGCTTCACATGTAGATCCCGCCACAACGCTTTGTTTAGAACTGCACCAACTGACAGCTCCACCGTTTAATGTAAACACGTATCCGGTTTGCGATTTAGAATCGTCCGGATCAGTGTCAAAGCTTGCATCTACGTAACCATTTACGATGAGCTCTTTGTCACTTCCATATATAAGAAACATATCCTTCGTCCTTTTCAGGTATTTCAGGATGTTCTTGACCGCTGTCCAGTGATCCACTCCTGGATTACTTTGGTACCTTCCTGCTAGACTTATAGCAAGACACACATCAGGTCTGGTACACATCATTGCATACATGATAGAGCCTATGGCTGAAGCATAGGGAACATCTTTCATTTTCTCTCTATCTTCTGCATTGGTCGGGCATTGAGTCTTACTCAATTTCACACCTTGTAACACAAGCAAGAATCCTTTCTTTGCTTGATCCATTTTGAACTTTTTCAAAACTTTGTCAAGGTATGTGCTTTGTGAAAGTCCAATTAAGCGTCTTGATCTGTCTCTATAGATCTTAATGCCCAATATGTAAGCAGCTTCACCGAGGTCTTTCATTGAAAAACTCTTATTCAAGTATCCTTTATGCTATCCAGAAATTCTATATCATTTCTGATTAGTAATATGTCATCTACATATAATATCAGAAATGCTACAGAGCTCCCACTCACTTTCTTGTAAATACAGACTTCTCCAAAAGTCTGTACAAAACCAAATGCTTTGATCACACTATCAAAGCGTTTATTCCAACTCCGAGAGGCTTGCACCAGTCCATAAATGGATCGCTGGAGCTTGCACACTTTGTCAGCTCCCTTTGGATCAACAAAACCTTCTGGCTGCATCATATACAACTCTTCTTCGAGAAATCCATTCAGGAATGCAGTTTTTACATCCATCTGCCAAATTTCATAATCATAAAATGCGGCAATTGCTAACATGATTCAGACAGACTTAAGCATCGCTACGGGTGAGAAGGTCTCATCGTAGTCAATCCCTTGAACTTGTCGAAAACCTTTTGCGACAAGTCGAGCTTTGTAGACAGTAACATTACCATCAGCGCCAGTCTTCTTCTTGAAGATCCATTTATTCTCAATTGCTTGCCGATCATTGGTCAAGTCAACCAAAGTCCATACTTTGTTCTCATACATGGATCCCATCCCAGATTTCATGGCTTCAAGCCATTTTGCGGAATCTGGGCTCACCATTGCTTCTCCATAGTTCATAGGTTCATCATGATCTAGCAGCATGACTTCTAGAACATGATTACCGTACCACCCTGGTGCGGATCTTACTCTGGTTGATCTACGAGTTTCAGTAGTATCTTGTTCTGAAGTTTCATGATCATCATCATTAGCTTCCTCACTAATTGGTGTAGGTGTCACAGAAACTGGTTTCTGTGATGTACTACTTTCCAATAAGGGAGCAGGTACGGTTACCTCATCAAGTTCTACTTTCCTCCCACTCACTTCTTTCGAGAGAAACTCCTTCTCTAGAAAGTTTCCGAATTTAGCAACAAAAGTCTTGCCTTCGGATCTGTGATAGAAGGTGTATCCAATAGTTTCCTTTGGATATCCTATGAAGACACATTTCTCCGATTTGGGTTCGAGCTTATCAGGTTGAAGGTTTTTCACATAAGCATCGCAACCCCAAACTTTCAGAAACGACAACTCTGGTTTCTTGCCAAACCACAGTTCATAAGGCGTCATCTCAGTGGATTTTGATGGTGCCCTATTTAACATGAATGCGGATGTCTCTAGAGCATAACCCCAAAACGATAGCGGTAAATCAGTAAGAGACATCATAGATCGCACCATATCAAGTAAAGTACTATTACGACGTTCGGACACACCATTACGCTGTGGTGTTCCGGGTGGCGTGAGTTGCGAAACTATTCCGCATTGTTTCAAATGTACACCAAACTCGTAACTCAAATATTCTCCTCCATGATCAGATCGTAGGAATTTTATTTTCTTGTTACGATGATTTTCAACTTCACTCTGACATTCTTTGAACTTTTCAAATGTTTCAGACTTATGTTTCATTAAGTAGATATATCCATATCTGCTTAAGTCATCTGTGAAGGTGAGAAAATAACAATATCCGCCACGAGCCTCAACTTTCATCGGACCACATACATCTGTATGTATGATTTCCAACAAATCTGTTGCTCTCTCCATAGTACCGGAGAATGGTATTTTTTGTCATCTTACCCATAAGGCACGGTTCGCAAGTACCAAGCGATTCATAATCAAGTGGTTCCAAAAGTCCATCAGTATGGAGTTTCTTCATGCGCTTTACACCGATATGACCCAAACGGCAGTGCCACAAATAAGTTGCACTATCATTATCAACTCTGCATCTTTTGGCTTCAACATTATGAATATGTGTGTCACTACTATCGATATTTAATAAGAATAGACCACTCTTTAAGGGTGCATGACCATAAAAGATATTACTCATATAAATAGAACAACCATCATTCTCTGATTTAAATGAATAACCGTCTCGCATCAAACAAGATCCAGATATAATGTTCATGCTTAACGCTGGCACCAAATAACAATTATTTAGGTCTAATACTAATCCCGATGGTAGATGTAGAGGTAGCATGCCGACCGCGATCACATCGACTTTGGAACCATTTCCCACGTGCATCGTCACCTCGTCCTTAGCCAATCTTCGCTTAATCCGTAGTCCCTGTTTCGAGTTGCAAATATTAGCAACAGAACCAGTATCAAATACCCAGGTGCTACTGCGAGCATTAGTAAGGTACACATCAATAACATGTATATCACATATACCTTTGTTCACCTTGCCATCCTTCTTATCCGCCAGATACTTGGGGCAGTTCCGCTTCCAGTGACCAGTCTGCTTGCAGTAGAAGCACTCAGTTTCAGGCTTAGGTCCAGGTTTGGGTTTCTTCTCTTGAGCAGCAACTTGCTTGCTGTTCTTTTTGAAGTTCCCCTTCTTCTTTCCTTTGCCCTTTTTCTTGAAACTAGTGGTCTTGTTGACCATCAACACTTGATGCTCCTTCTTGATTTCTACCTCCGCAGCTTTCAGCATTGCGAAGAGCTCGGGAATAGTCTTATTCATCCCTTGCATATTATAGTTCATCACGAAGCTCTTGTAGCTTGGTGGCAGTGATTGGAGAATTCTGTCAATGACGCAATCATCTGGAAGATTAACTCCCAATTGAATCAAGTGATTATTATACACAGACATTTTGAGTATATGCTCACTGACAGAACTGTTCTCCTCCATCTTGCAGCTATAGAACTTATTGGAGACTTTATATCTCTCAATCCGGGCATTTGCTTGAAATATTAACTTCAACTCCTGGAACATCTCATATGCTCCATGACGTTCAAAACGTCGTTGAAGTCCCGATTCTAAGCCGTAAAGCATGGCACACTGAACTATCGAGTAGTCATCAGCTTTGCTCTGCCAGACGTTCATAACATCTGGTGTTGCTCCAGCAGCAGGCCTGGCACCCAGCGGTGCTTCCAGGACGTAATTCTTCTGTGCAGCAATGAGGATAATCCTCAAGTTACGGACCCAGTCCGTGTAATTGCTACCATCATCTTTCAACTTTGCTTTCTCAAGGAACGCATTAGAATTCAACGGAACAACATCACGGGCCATCTATCTACAATCAAACATAAACAAGCAAGATACTATCAGGTACTAAGTTCATGATAAATTTAGGTTCAATTAATCCTATTACTAAAGAACTCCCACTTAGATAGACATCCCTCTAATCCTCTAAGTGATTACGTGATCCAAATCAACTAAAGCATGTCCGATCATCATGTGAGATGGAGTAGTTTCATTGGTGAACATCACTATGTTGATCATATCTACTATATGATTCACGCTCGACCTTTCGGTCTCAGTGTTTCGAGGCCATATCTGTATATGCTTGGCTCGTCAAGTATAACCTGAGTATTCCGCGTGTGCAACTATTTTCCACCCGTTGTATTTGAACGTAGAGCCTATCACACCCGATCATCACGTGGTGTCTCATCATGAAGAACTTTCACAACGGTGCATACTCAGGGAGAACACTTCTTGATAATTAGTGAGAGATCATCTTAAAATGCTACCGTCAATCAAAGCAAGATAAGATGCATAAAAGATAAACATCACATTCAATCAATATAAGTGATATGATATGGCCATCATCATCTTGTGCTTGTGATCTCCATCTTTGAAGCACCGTCATGATCACCATCGTCACCGGCATGACACCTTGATCACCACGTTGCATCGTTGTCGTCTCGCCAAACTTTATGCTTCCACGAATATTGCTACCGCTTAGTGATAAAGTAAAGCATTACAACGCAATTGCATTGCATACAATAAAGCGACAACCATATGGCTCCTGCCAGTTGCCGATAACTTGGTTACAAAACATGATCATCTCATACAATAAAATTTAGCATCGTGTCTTGACCATATCACATCACAACATGCTCTGCAAAAACAAGTTAGACGTCCTCTACTTTGTTGTTGCAAGTTTTACGTGGCTGCTACGGGCTTAAGCAAGAACCAATCTTACCTACGCATCAAAAACCACAACGATAGTTTGTCAAGTTGGTGCTGTTTTAACCTTCGCAAGGACCGGGCGTAGTCACACTCAGTTCAACTAAAGTTGGAGAAACTGACACCCGCTAGCCACCTTTGTGCAAAGCACGTCGGGAGAACCGGTCTCGCATAAGCATACGCGTAATGTCGGTCCGGGCCGCTTCGTCCAACAATACCGCCGAACCAAAGTATGACATGCTGGTAAGCAGTATGACTTATATCGCCCACAACTCACTTGTGTTATACTCGTGCATATAACATCAACACATAAAACCTAGGCTCGGATGCCACTGTTGGGGAACGTAGTAATTTCAAAATTTTCCTACGCACACACAAGATCATGGTGATGCATAGCAACGAGAGGGGAGAGTGCTGTCTACGTACCCTCATAGACCGGCAACGGAAGTGTTGACACAACATAGAGGAAGTAGTCGTACGTCTTCCCGATCCGACCGATCCAAGCACCGAAGTACGGCACCTCTGAGTTCTAGCACACGTTCAGCTCGATGACGATCCCCGGACTCCGATCCAGCAAAGTGTCGGGGAAGAGTTCCGTCAGCACGACGGCGTGGTGACGATCTTGATGTTCAACTGTCGCAGGGCTTCGCCTAAGCACCACTACAATATTATCGAGGATTATGGTGGAAGGGGGCACCACACACGGCTAAGAAAACGATCGCATGGATCAACTTGTGTGTCTAGGGGTGCCCCCTGCCCCCGTATATAAAGGAGCAAGGGGAGGAGGCCGGCCGGCCCTATAGGCGCACCGCCGCCCCCCTCTCCTAGTCCAATTCGGACCAGGGGAGGAGGCGCGCGGCCCACCCTGGCTGCCCCCCTCTCTCTCTCTCTCCACTAAGGCCCATATGGCCCATTACTTCTGCGGGGGGGGGGGGGGGTTCCGGTAACCCTCCGACTCTCCGGTTTTCTCCAAAATCACCCGGAACACTTCCGATGTCCGAATATAGCCGTCCAATATATCAATCTTTATGTCTCGACCATTTCGATACTCCTTGTCATGTCCGTGATTACATCTGGGACTCCGAACTAACTTCGGTACATCAAAACTCATAAACTCATATAACTGTCATCGAAACCTTAAGCGTGCGGACCCTACGGGTTCGAGAACAATGTAGACATGACCAAGACATGTCTCCGGTCAATAACCAATAGCGGAACCTGGATGCTCATATTGGCTCCCAAATATTCTACAAAGATCTTTATCGGTCAGACCGCATAACAACATACGTTGTTCCCTTTGTCATCGGTATGTTACTTGCCCGAGATTCGATCGTCGGTATCTCAATACCTAGTTCAATCTCGTTACCGGCAAGTCTCTTTACTCGTTTCGTAATACATCATCTCGCAACTAACTCATTAGTTGCAATGCTTGCAAGGCTTATGTGATGTGCATTACCGAGAGGGCCCAAAGATACCTCTCCGACAATCGGAGTGACAAATCCTAATCTTGAAATACGCCAACCCAACATTCACCTTTGGAGACACCTGTAGAGCTCCTTTATAATCACCCAGTTACGTTGTGACGTTTGGTAGCACACAAAGTGTTCCTCCGGAAAACAGGAGTTGCATAATCTCATAGTCTTAGGAACATGTATAAGTCATGAAGAAAGCAATAGCAACATACTAAACGATCGGGTGCTAAGCTAATGGAATTGGTCATGTCAATCACATCATTCTTCTAATAATGTGATCCCAATAATCAAATGACAACACATGTCTATGGTTAGGAAACATAACCATCTTTGATTAACGAGCTAGTCAATTAGAGGCATACTAGTGACGTTTAGTTTGTCTATGTATTCACACAAGTATTATGCTTCCGGATAATACAATTCTAGCATGAATAATAAACATTTATCATGATATAAGGAAATAAAATAATAACATTATTATTGCCTCTAGGGAATATTTCCTTCAATCTAAACTACGTGTGCCGAAGACTTGTCGTATACTCCAAAACCTCTCCTGCCTCCTTCTGCCTAGATACTGACCTTATAACCCTAGATACCCTACCTGGCGTGTATATAAGCCATAGGCTTTAGCCATAGAGGGGACATCAACGCAATATCATTCACCTAGCCCTAGAGTTAGACCACATCTTATGATGTCGAGGTGGATCAACTCTTTACTCGATACATCTATATCAATATAAACAAGAGCAGGATTTAGGGTTTTACCTCCATCGAGAGGGCCTAAACCTGGGTAAAACATCGTCTCTCTATTCCTGTTACCATCTATCCGAGATTCACAGCTTGGGACCCCCTACCCCGAGGTCTGACGGTTTTGACACCAACACTACTACTTTCATTGAGAGTTCCGCTGTGAGATCGACAGAAGGATCGGTGGGATTGTTGGTCAATGACCCCAAACCTGCAAGCATGATTACCATGGCCGAAACTTCTATCATGGAACCGCCTTCACACGAGCCTAAGGCAAACCGTGACCCTTCTCCGGCTCCTATGGGGAATTCCCCCAAGGATGAAGGGTGGAGGTAATTTTTCGAAAGTGGCCCGAACATCGGACGACTAGAGGCAACCAATGAAGCTGATCTTCAAATCAATCTGACCGGTCCGATGGTCGCAGATCTGACATGGGATGAGGATGATAGGGTTTTGGACCCGTGATCCTTAGAGATTGGAACTCATCCACTCACCTCCCACATAGAGTATCACCCTGATAACTCGGGCCCACCCAACGTCCAGGATCTGGCCTACGTGCAACAACTCCCCGATGAATCGATCAGACAGTTCTGGGCTAGATTCTTGTCTGTCAAAAACAAGATATCAGATTACCTAGACTCCGACATAATCACAACCTTCCAGTGCAGATGCAAGGATAAAGGCGTTTCGAACGCCCTTGCTCATCGCTGTGTTCAAACACTTCCAGAATTATCCGATCTGGTGTCCATATTCTGCACCATTGAAGATGCTTCGCTAGCCAGAGAAAACACAAATTCGATCTGTCAAGACCATCCCAAACATGACAGATCAGTACCTAGGTGTGAGCTTGGTAAGCGAAACACACCGTCCGGGCAACCTCGGAAGAAGAACAAAACCTCCGTCCACCTGGGGACCACCCTTGGCGGCTTTCTGGATAAACCATGCCCAATAGATGCTATTATGATTAATTCCTGCCCGATTCACAGCCTTCGCGATTGTTGGGTGGTTAGGCAGATAACTAAAGGAGGACCTACCCTCCTGGCGAGCACCTCCAGCCACATAAAACAAACCTTGAATGAAGACGAGGTCATGATGATCTATGAAGCCTTCACGTCCAATAACCAGCGCAAATGAGCCCCGTGGGAAATCAATTCCATCTAGCAGGTGCCAATTCGGGGCACATGGATAGACACGCTGATCACTTTTGATATATGCAGATACTCTGGAAAAGATGCACATCGATAAATCACGCATAGAACGGAGTAGCACCGCCTTTAAGGGTATAATACCTGCTACTTGTGAGCTGCATTGGGATTTCGCCGAAGAGGAGGGGATGATGCAGTACAATAGATATAAGTATTTCCCTCAGTTATGAAACCATGGTTATCAATCCAGTAGGAGAATCATGCAACAACTCGTTAGCATCACCTACACACAAAATAACAAATCCTTGCACCCAACGCGAACAAGGGGTTGTCAATCCCTTGGCAGTTATTTGCAAGATTAAATTGTATGGTGATAGATAGATAGATCGAACAAAAATACAAAATAAAATAAATAAGTAAAAGTGCAGCAAGGTACTTTTAGTATTTTTAATATATGATAAAGGTAGACCCGGGGGCCATAGTTTTCACTAGAGGCTTCTCTCTTGAAAATAGCATACGGTGGGTAAACAAATTACTGTTGGGCAATTGATAGAAAAGCAAATAATCATGACGATATCCAAGGCAATGATAATGTATATAGGCATCACGTCCGAGAAAAGTAGACCGAAACGATTCTGCATCTACTACCATTACTCCACACATCGAACGCTATCCAGCATGCATCTAGAGTATTAAGTTCATAAAGAACGGAGTAATGCCTTGCTACCTCTTGAGCTTGCGTTGGATTTCCCCGAAGAGGAAAGGATGATGCAGCAGAGTAGCATAAGTATTTCCCTCAGTTTTTGAGAACCAAGGTATCAATCGAGTAGGAGGCCACGCTCAAGTCCCTCGTACCTGCACAAAACGATAGCTACTCGCAACCAACGCGATTAGGGGTTGTCAATCCCTTCACGGTCACTTACGAGAGTGACATCTGATAGATATAATAATTTTGGTATTTTTGGTGTAGAGATGCAAAGTGAAAACTAAAAGGCAAAGTAAAAAGCAAGGCAAGATTAAAGTGATGGAGATTGATATGATGAGAATAGACTGGGGGGCCATAGGTTTCACTAGTGGCTTCTCTCAAGAGCATAAGTATTCTATGGTGGGTGAACAAATTACTGTTGAGCAATTGACATAATTGAGCATATTATGAGAATATCTAGGCATGATCATGTATATAGGCATCACGTCCATTACAAGTAGACCGAAACGATTCTGCATCTACTACTATTACTCCACTCATCGACCGCTATCCAGCATGCATCTAGAGTATTAAGTTAAAAACAGAGTAACGCTTTAAGCAAGATGACATGATGTAGAGAGATAAATTCATGCAATATGAAATAAACCCCATCTTGTTATTCTCGATGGCAACGATGCAATACGTGCCTTGCTGCCCCTTCTGTCACTGGGAAAGGACACCGCAAGATCGAACCCAAAGCTAAGCACTTCTCCCATGGCAAGAAAAACCAATCTAGTAGGCCAAACCAAGCTGATAATTCGAAGAGACTTGCAAAGATAACCAATCATACATAAAAGAATTCAGAGAAGATTCAAATATTATTCATAGATAGACTTGATCATAAACCCACAATTCATCGGTCTTCTCAAACACACCGCAAAAAAGAAGAAGATTACATCGAATAGATCTCCACAAGAGAGGGGGAGAACTTTGTATTGAGATCCAAAAAGAGAGAAGAAGCCATCTAGCTAATAACTATGGACCCGAAGGTCTGAGGTAAACTACTCACACTTCATCAGAGAGGCTATGGTGATGTAGAAGCCCTCCATGATGACGGCCCTCTCCGGCGGAGCTCCGGAACAGGCCCCAAGATGGGATCTCGTGGATACAGAAAGTTGCGGCAGTGGAATTAGGTTTTTGGCTCCGTCTCTGTTTGTTTGGTACGTAGGTATATATAGGAGGAAGAAGTACGTTGGTGGAGCTTCGGTGGCCCCACGAGGGTGGGGGGCGCGCCTGGGGGTATAGGGCGCACCCCCCTACCTCGTGCCCACCTTGAAGCTTCCTTGGCGTAGGGTCCAAGTCTCCTAGGTAAATCACGTTCCAGAAAGGTTTATTCCGTTTGGACTCCGTTTGATATTCCGTTTCTTCGAAACACTGAAATAGGAAAAAAACAACAATTATGGGCTGGGCCTCCAGTTAATAGGTTAGTCCCAAAAATAATATAAAAGTGGAAAATAATGCCCAATATAGTCCAAAACAGTAGATAATATAGCATGGAGCAATCAAAAATTATAGATATGTTGGAGACGTATCAGGCATCCCCAAGCTTAATTCCTGCTCGTCCTCGAGTAGGTAAATGATAAAAGACAATTTTTGATGCGGAGTGCTACTTGGCATAATTTCAATGCAAATCTTCTTAATTGTGGTGTGAATATTCAGATTAGGAAGATTCAAGACAAAAGTTCATATTGACATAGAGAATAATAATACTTCAAGCAAACCAACAAAGCAATTATGTTTTCTTAAAGTAACATGGCCAAAGAAAGCTCATCCCTACAAAATCATATAGTTTAGTCATGCTCCATTTTCATCACACAAGAATGCTCTCATCATGCACAACCCCGATGACAAGCCAAGCAATTGTTTCATACCTTAATAATTTCAAACTCATAAACTTTCACGCAATACATGAGCGTGAGCCATGGATATAGCACTATGGGTGGAATAGAATATAATGACGGGGGTTATGTGGAGAAGACAAAAAGGAGAAAGTCTCACATCAACGAGACTAATCAATGGGCTATGGAGATGCCCATCGATTGATGTTAATGCAAGGAGTAGGGTTTGCCATGCAACGGATGCACTAGAGCTATAAATGTATGAAAGCTCAACAAAAGAAACTAAGTGGGTGTGCATCCAACTTGCTTGCTCACGAAGACCTAGGGCACTTGAGGAGGCCCATTGCTGGAATATACAAGCCAAGTTCTATAATGAAAATTCCCACTAGTATATGGAAGTGATAACTCAAGAGACTCTCTATATGAAGAACATGGTGCTACTATGAAGCACAAGTGTGGAAAAAAGGATAGTAGCATTGCCCCTTTTTATATATTTTCTCTTTTTTGGGCTTTTTTTTCTTTGGACTTTTTTTTGGGACAATGCTCTATTGAATGATGATCATCACACTTCTATTTATTTACAACTCAATGATTACAACTCGATACTAGAACAAAGTATGACTCTATATGGATGCCTCCGGCGGTGTACCGGGATATGCAATGAATCAAGAGTGACAAGTATGAAAAAAATTATGAACGGTGGCTTTGCCACAAAGACTTATGTCAACTACATGATCATGCTAAGCAATATGACAATGATGAATGTGTCATGATAAATTGGATGGTGGAAAGTTGCATGGCAATATATCTCGGAATGGCTATGGAAATGCTATAATAGGTAGGTATGGTGGCTGTTTTGAGGAAGATATAAGGAGGTTTATGTGTGAAAGAGCATATCATATCACAGGGTTTGGATGCACCGGCGAAGTTTGCACCAACTCTCGATGTGAGAAAGGGCAATGCACGGTACCGTAGAGGCTAGCAATGATGGAAGGGTGAGAGTGCGTATAATCCATGGACTCAACATTATTCATAAAGAACTCATATACTTATTGCAAAAATCTACAAGCCATCAAAAACCAAAGTATTACGCACATGCTCCTAGGGGGATAGATTGGTAGGAAAAGACCATCGCTCATCCCCGACCGCCACTCATAAGGAGGACAATCAAATAACACCTCATGTTTCAAATTTGTTGCATAACGTTTACCATACGTGCATGCTATGGGACTTGCAAACTTTAACTCAAGCACTTCTCAAATTCACAATTACTCTACTAGCATGACTTTGATATTACTACCTCCATATCTCAAAAAAATTTACCAAGCATCCAACTTTTCTTAGTATTCAACACACTCAAAAGAAAGTTTCACAAATCTTGACTACCAAGCATGTTTTTATTAAGCAAATTACCATGCTATTAAGACTATCAAAATAATTTAAGTGAAGCATGAGAGATCAATAGTTTCTTTAAAACAAATCCACTACCGTGCTCTAAAATATCTAAGTGAAGCACATAGAGCAAAATTATAGCGCTCAAAAGATACAAGTGAAGCACATAGAGCAAAACTACTTAGTTCAAAAAGATATAAGTGAAGCAAATAGAGTATTCTATCAAATTCTAATTCATGTATGGATCTCTCAAAAGGTGTGTATAGCAAGATAATTGTGGCACACTAACAAGCAAAGACACAAATAACACAAGACGCTCCAAGCAAAACACATATCATGTTGGTGAATAAAAATATAGCTCCAAGTAAATTACCGATGGAAGTGGACGAAAGAGGGGATGCCTTCCGGGGCATCCCCAAGCTTTGACTTTTTAGTGTCCTTGGATTATCTTGGGGGTGCCATGGGCATCCCCAAGCTTAGGCTCTTGCCACTCCTTGTTCCATAATCCATCCCAAGAATTCACCCAAAACTTGAAAACTTCACAACACAAAACTCAATAGAAATCTCGTGAGCTCCGTTAGAGAAAGAAAACAAAAGACCACTTCAAGGTACTGTAATGAACTCATTATTTATTTATATTGGTGTTAAACCTACTGTATTCCAACTTTTCTATGGATTATAAACTATTTTACTAACCATAGATTCATCAAAATAAGCAAACAACACACGGAAAACAGAATCTGTCAAAAACAGAACAGTCTGTAGTAATCTGTAACTAACGCAAACTTCCGAAACTTCAAAAAATACACCAAAATTGGACGACCTAGAAAATTTGTTTATTGATCAGAATCAATTGGAATCAGTATTTTATCACGTTCTGGTGATTTTTAACAATTCGTCCACTGAACGCAAAGTTTCTGGAAATTACAGCAAGATCAAATAACGATCATCCAAGAAGATCCAATAGGTCTAACTGGGCAAAATCACTAATTAAAACACAAAACCACATCCAAACAGAAGGTAGATGGGTTATTTATTCCCTAACAGAAGAAAAACACAAAAAACTAAAAATAAAATTGGGTTGCCTCCCAACAAGCGCTATCGTTTAACGCCCTAGCTAGGCATAAAAGCGAGGATAGATCTAGGTTGTGCCATAGTAATAAGATAGATTTGAGACAAGCAAAAGTAATAAAAAGGGCTAAATTTAATAAGACAGAGGTCCCCAAGATCAATTTTAGGAGGTATAGGTTCCTCTTTCGGCCCTTCGTATTGCACAACCAATTCATCATTATAAGCATTCTTTTGACAGAACCTTGTGAGCCTAAACTCAAGAGAGCATCCTAGCTCATTGTTTTGAATAGCCAAATCATCATTAAGTTTAGAGATTCTATCAATTAAAATATTGATTGGCACCTTTTTTCTAAGGTTTTCATTGAAAGCAACATAGTCAAGAGATTGAAAGCGCATAATTTGTTCTTGATCAAAGAGGATAGATTCTATGGGAGGACGACCAGCATCCACCCTATAGTGCACAAAGATTTCTTTGGCTTCTTTTATTATAAATCTGAATTCATGAGCCAAAAAGATAGTAGCGGCACGCTTAACAGAAGAATGCTCGATATTAGAAAATTCTAGGAAAATTCTTTGTATAGATGGGTGCATATGCATAAATTGCCTTTCAAGTTCAAAGATAAGCATGGCAATAGCGTCCGCAAGACTACTAGTTCTATGAAGAATAGAACCGCCCATAGAGGGCAAAGCACCGGCACAAGTAAAAAAAATCTTGGATGACTCCTTTTCCAATAATATTACCACTACCGATTCGAAATCTTTTGGTATGATAGGTAGGGGGTTCTTCAGCCGGAGCATCAGAATTTTCTATGACATTGTTATCGCCCATATCGGCGATAACTTCCCCAACTTCAGACATAGCGACAAGCAAGCAATCCAACACACGAGCAAACAAAAGGCAAGCAAGAAAAAGGCAAACGGAAAAGAGAGGCGGAGAAGGAGAAGGAGATTGGGAAAGAGAGGGCGAATAAAACGGCAAGGGTGAAGTGGGCGAGAGGAAAACGAGAGGCAAATGGCAACTAATGTAATGCGAGAGATAGGGATTGTGATGGGTACTTGGTATGTTGACTTTTTGCGTAGGCTCCTCGGCAACGGCGCCAGAAATTCTTCTTGTTACCTCTTGAGCTTGCGTTGGATTTCCCCGAAGAGGAAAGGATGATGCAGCAGAGTAGCGTAAGTATTTCCCTCAATTTTTGAGAACCAAGGTATCAATCCAGTAGGAGGCCATGCTCAAGTCCCTCGTACCTGCACAAAACGATAGCTGCTCGCAACCAATGCGATTAGGGGTTGTCAATCCCTTCATGGTCCGAGAGTGATATCTGATAGATATAATATTTTTAGTATTTTTAGTATAGAGATGCAAAGTGAAAAGTAAAAGGCAAAGTAAAAAAGCAAAGCAAGATTAAAGTGATGGAGATTGATATGATGAGAATAGACCCGGGGGCCATAGGTTTCACTAGTGGCTTCTCTCAAGAGCATAAGTATTCTACGGTAGGTGAACAAATTACTGTTGAGCAATTGACAGAATTGAGCATAGTTATGAGAATATCTAGGCATGATCATGTATATAGGCATCACGTCCGTGACAAGTAGGCCGAAACGATTCTGCATCTACTACTATTACTCCACTCATCGATCGCTATCCAGCATGCATATAGAGTATTAAGTTAAAAACAGAGTAACACTTTAAGCAAGATGACATGATGTAGAGAGATAAATTCACGCAATATAAAATAAACCCCATCTTGTTATCCTCGATGGCAATGATGCAATACGTGCCTTGCTGCCCCTTCTATCACTGGGAAAGAACACCGCAAGATCGAACCCAAAGCTAAGCACTTCTCCCACGACAAGAAAAACCAATCTAGTAGGCCAAACCAAACTGATAATTCGAAGAGACTTGCAAAGATAACCAATCATACATAAAAGAATTCAGAGAAGATTTAGATATTATTCATAGATAGACTTGATCATAAACCCACAATTCATCGGTCTCAACAAACACACCGCAAAAAAAGAAGAAGATTACATCGAATAGATCTCCACAAGAGAGGGGGAGAACTTTGTATTGAGATCCAAAAAGAGAGAAGAAGCCATCTAGCTAATAACTATGGACCCGAAGGTCTGAGGTAAACTACTCACACTTCATCGAAGAGGCTATGGTGATGTAGAAGCCCTCCGTGATGACAACCCTCTCCGACGGAGCTCCGGAACAGGCCCCAAGATGGGATCTCGTGGATACAAAAAGTTGCGGCGGTGGAATTAGGTTTTTGGCTCCGTCTCTGTTCGTTTGGGGGTACGTAGGTATATATAGGAGGAAGAAGTATGTCGGTGGAGCTTCGGTGGCCCCACGAGGGTGGGGGCGCGCCTGGGGGTATAGGGCGTGCCCCCCTACCTCGTGCCCACCTCGAAGCTTCCTTGGCGTAGGGTCCAAGTCTCCTCGGTCATATTCAGGAAGAAAATCACTTTCCAGAAAGTTTTATTCCATTTGGACTCCATTTGATATTCCGTTTCTTCGAAACACTGAAATAGGAAAAAACAACAATTCTGGGCTGGGCCTCCGGTTAATAGGTTAGTCCCAAAAATAATATAAAAGTGGAAAATAAAGCCCAATATAGTCCAAAACAGTAGATAATATAGCATGGAGCAATAAAAAATTATAGATACGTTGGAGACGTATCACGCCTTAAGCAAGATGACATGATGTAGTCAAAGTAAACACACGCACGAGTAAACCCCATCTTTTTACCCTTAATAACAATGATAGAATACGTGCCATGTCCCCTTCTGTCACTGGGATTGATCACCGCAAGATCGAACCCATTACAAAGCACCTCTCCCATTGCAAGGTAAATCAATCTAGTTATCCAAACCAAATCAATAGACCGGAGAGAAATACGAAGGTATAACAATCATGCATAAAAAATTTCAGAGGAAATTCAAATAAAATTCATGGATAATCTGATCATAAACTCACAATTCATCAGATCCCAACAAACACACCGCAAAAAGTGATTACATCAGATAGAACTCCAAGCACCTCTCCCATTGCAAGATAAATCAATCTAGTTATCCAAACCAAATCAATAGATCGGAGAGAAATACGAAGGTATAACAATCATGCATAAAAGAGTTCAGAGGAAACTCAAATAATATTCATGGATAATCTGATCATAAACTCACAATTCATCGGATCCCAACAAACACACCGCAAAAAGTGATTACATCGGATAGAACTCCAAGATCAAATAGAAAGAATAAACCATCTAGCTACTAACTATGGACCCGTAGGTCTGTGGTAAAATACTCACGCATCATTGGAAGGGGCAGCAAGGATGATGTAGGGGCCCTCCATGATTGAATCCCCCTCCAGCAGAGTGCCAAGAAAGGCCTCCCGATGGGATCTCTCGAGAATAGGAACTTGCGGCCGTGGAAAAAGTATTTCCCAGACTCCTCTATTGGTTTCCCGATTTTAGAGAATTTATAGAGACAGAGTTAGGTCAAACAGAGCTACATGGGCCCTACCCCTCTGGGCGCGCCCTGGTGCCTCATGGGCCACTTCCGAAGCTTCGAGGGTCTCTTATGTCCATAAAAAATCTCCAAAAAGTTTCGTGCCATTTGGACTTTGTTTGGTACTAATATTCTGAAAAACCAAAAATAGAAAAAAAAACAACAACTAGCACTGGGCACTAAGTTAGTAGGTTAGTCCCAAAAAATGATATATAATTGCTTGTAAGTATATATAGAACATCCAAGATTGATACTATAATAGCATGGAACAATAAAAAATTATAAATACCTTGGAGACGTGTCAAGCATCCCCAAGCTTAATTCTTGCTCGCCCTCGAATAGATAAATGATAAAAACAGAATTTTTGATGTGGAATGCTACCTATCATATTCATCATACACCCTTTTGTTTTGTGTCATGGACATTTGGACTTGAATGATTCAAATGAATAATCTATAATTTGTCATGAAGACATAAATACTCAAGCATACTAACAAGCAACCATGTCTTTCAAAATATCAACGCTGAAGAAAGTTAGCCCTAGCCCATTATATATGCTCAGTCATTGTAGTACTGCAGGATGCTGCTAACGCGACACTACGATCAGAGGCCCTTCGACGAAACTGTGTGCGATGTAATAATCGCAAATGTTGGTGTAAAAAAACTGTCAAAAAAGATATAAAACGTTTGTGATGGAGGATGCATCAAACATGGTTCATATTTTAGTTGCGTGTGCGATGCAGGGCATACGGTTCAGTTCAATTAACTATTTGTGACGAGGAGGAACAAAAGAAACGGGCAACCAGATGAAGGTGTGTGCGATATACATCATACGGTTCACTCGGATGAACTGTTTGTGATTAGGCAACACAAAAGAAACGGTCAGCCAGATCAAGGTGTGTGCGATATACGGCATGCGGTTCACTCAGATGAACTGTTTGTGTTGAGACAAGAGAACAGAAACAATTCAACTTAACAAGATGTGTGTGATATGCGACAAACAGGTTTGTAATCGGAAACGTGTGCGAAGACCGATAACAACACAGCCGATTGCTGCTAACAAGCCGTGTGTGTTGTGAGCAAACGATTGTTGGTATACAATTGTGAGTGATTGATGAAAACATCACCGGAGGGTTCCATTGTTTAGTCCGTGTGCGATGTGATTTTCTTTGTCCTCACAACATCTATGCTCTATCTACAGAGCATCAACATATATACTTAAAAAGACAGCATTGCATAACCAAATTAAGTATACAATTACACAAGTGACTACACACATAACATTTCCACACACCAAAGTAAGCAATTACATGCATACTAAACTAGGAGAAACGAGGATCTAATCATCTACTTATTGTCGCGATGACGCTTGCCATTGCTCTGCTTCCGGCTGGATCCCTGTCCTTTTGGGGAAGGAGGCACTTCCTCATGTAAACGATCCACCTGTACATGTCATAGCTCGTGTACACCTCCTTGCCCGCGTACACGACGTGAGTTTTGTTGAGTTTCTCCATCCAGGCCGAGTGCGAGGCACGCTTGTCCTTGTTGCACAAATCCTTCATGTCTCTGTAGTAGGGGTCGATGATGGCCTCGGCGAGGTGAACCAGTGAGTCCTTCTCATGCTCCGTGTTGCCCCAGATCTTGTATTGGCCCTAGATGTCGACAAGATTCTGGCAGGTGATGCCCGAATTCTCGAGTGCCTTTACATCATTGGTGATGTCCACCGTAGAAAACATGTAGTGGGGGCTGTTGACATACCTAGCGAAATGCTCACAAAGCCTTGTGGCCAGGCAGTAGTGGTAGACGAGGACGTGGTAGCACACGCACATCTGGGCGACGATGACCTTGGGACAAGACCCGACACGAGCGCTGGTGTACTCAAGGCCGAATCCGACCACCTTGTACTTCTCCTCGGCAAGCAACAACTCCATGATGTGGATGGAGTGCTCCACCCAGACCGGGTCGTTGGTGTACACCACTGAGAGGTCCATGAACCTGATGTGGGTGTCCACCAAGGCACGCATGGTGAACTGCTGCTCGTCGTCGTCAGCCGCTCGGAGCGCCATTGGATCCGTGTAGAATACCCTCTAAGAATTTCTCGTGGTGTGTGTGCTTCTTGCAATGATGGGGCATGATCGAAAGGTTGAAGAGACAGAAGGGTTAAATGGCCATTGTAATAAATAGGGGTTGGCCGGCCTGTAATCGTCACGTCTTGTCACGGCTTTCATAGTGGAGGATTCCAGTGCACACTTGACAACATCGCACCGCACGCGTGGGCTCGAAGAGGCGCCAAATGTATCGTCGGTGAGCATGTTCCCGCGCTACCGCGCAGTTTACCGCGCAAGCTTACCGCCTGGCTAGTTTGGCCACACATTGGCTAGAAGAAGGACAAATCATGGGTGTTTATTGGCAAAAAGCTTTGTAAAAATGAAGTGTGTGGAATGACTTCGGTCATAAGTTTACCCGTGGGTGATGAGGTCAAAGTTACACAGAAGGGTGATGATGGACACTCGAGTGCGATAATTAATTATGCGCTCTACAGGGACACACGGTGGAAGAAACCAACTGTGTGCAATAATGTCTAAGATCGCAATCGAGTTAGCTATACAGATCGTGTGGTGTGAGATCGACAAGGTAAACAGATTTGAGAATGGTTAATAAAATCTAAGACCATTGCATATTAAGGTCAAAATAGTGCTACCAATATACGAGTCTCATACGATGCCATTTCAAAGATTGTACCACAAAAGCTCGAAATATATATTCCAGAGTTATATGGCTCAAATTCGAAGATTACAAGGTTCAAACTGATATTAGAAATGAAATTCAGCTCATCAGCTGCAAACACTCGCGCTGATCCGCTGAACATGGATATCAGAGAGGTTCAAACTAATATTGCCACTTCTAAGTATGGTTTCAAAACCTCACAATTTTTGCAAAGGGGTCAGCCACTGAGAAGTCATGTATGGGGTTGACACGATGACTTCTGATTACTCTGTCATCTGAAGTTCCAAAATGAAATTCAGCATTATTGGAGCCTATTCCATTCTGCCACAGGCGCCGACGCTGATCAACAAACCATTCATTTTTGCGAAATAAATGTAGGGCAAACCTCATTACCTTCAGCACCCTTGCTTTGAGGACAAAGAACCAGGCGAATATAATCTCTGGTAAGGTCCCTTGGTAGGAGTTCAAAGTAATTTCTGAGAGATGCAGATCTAGGCATTCGACGTGATTGTTATATTGTATCACATTATCCACCACTGGGCCTAATCTTATCTGCAAAAGAAGAAAACATGTTAGTCCCTACATGCAGTTTTGAACATTACTATAGGCCTATTTGGTTTGTAGGATTTGTAAAATGCACTAACATGCCATCTTTGATCTGACATGATTAACACGGGCATTTGGTTACATTCTAGAAAAATGTAGCCTTCTTCACAAGAGGTTGGAGTGGATGAAAAGTTCCGTAAGAAAACTAGTACAGATGGATCCAAAGGAGAAATGCTTATTGATTGTAACCATATGGATCAAGCAACCAATATGGGGGGGGGGGCATGTATGTACTGAAATCCTCCAAAAGAATCCTTCATGAATTATAGTACATTGTCATTGTAAACTTGGAAAAAGGTGTCACAAATTGAACTCCCTTATGGTTAACATTTAACAGGAAAGGAACATCACCTCGATATATAGCTTCTCCAGGCACGGAAAGCATCTCAGGAAACTGACAACTTGCTCCAGGTTGGGGCCGATAGATTCTAGTGCCAAGACCTTCACTGTGCGCAGTTTCGGGGTCAAGCTTGTCGGAATCATTTTCTGAATGACAGACGAACAAACATCTTCAAAATTAGAAATAATGTTAATTTGTAGTGTTGGGGAACGTAGTGATTTCAAAAAAAATTCCTATGCACACGCAAGATCATGGTGATGCATAGCAACGAGATGGGAGAGTGTTGTCCACGTACCCTCGTAGACCGAAAGTGGAAGCGTTAGCACAACATGGTTGATGTAGTCGTACGTCTTCACGATCCGACCGATCAAGTACCAAACGTGCGACACCTTCGAGTTCAGCACACGATTAGCTCGATGACGTCCCTCGAACTCCGATCCAGTCGAGTGTTGAGGGAGAATTTCGTCAGCACGACGGCGTGGTGACGATGTTGATGTTCTACCGGCGCAGGGCTTCGCCTAAGCACCGCTACAGTAATATCGAGGTGGACTATGGTGGAGGGGGGCACCGCACACGGCTAAAAGATCAAACGATCTATTGTTGTGTCTATGGGGTGCCCCCTGCCCCCGTATATAAAGGAGTAAGGGGGGGTGCGGCCGGCCAGAGAGGAGGCGTTCCAGGAGGAGTCCTACTCCCACCGGGAGGACTCCCCCCTTTTCCTAGTTGGATTAGGACTTGGGAAGGGAAAGGAGTGGAGGAGAAGAAGGAAGGGGGGCGCCGCCCCCCTCTCCTTGTCCTATTCGGACTGGGGGCGCGTGGCCCAGCCCTAGCCGCCTCTCCGCTGTTCCACCCAGGCCCACTAAGGCCCATTAAGTCCCCGCGGGGTTCCGATAACCTCCCGGTACTCCGGTAAAATCCTGATTTCACCCGGAACACTTGCGATATCCAAACATAGGCTTCCAATATATCAATCTTCATGTCTTGACCATTGCGAGACTCCTCGTCATGTCCGGGATCACATCCGGGACTCCGAACAACCTTCGGTACATCAAAACATATAAACTCATAATATGACCATCATCGAAACTTTAAGCGTGCGGACCCTACAGGTTCGAGAACTATGTAGACATGACCGAGACATGTCTCCGGTCAATAACCAATAGCGGAACCTGGATGTTCATATTGACTCCCACATATTTTATGAAGATCTTTATCGGTCAAACCGCATAACAACATACGCTGTTCCCTTTGTCATCGGTATGTTACTTGCCCGAGATTCGATCGTGGGTATCTCAATACCTAGTTCAATCTCGTTATCGGCAAGTCTCTTTACTCGTTCTGTAATACATCATCCCGCAACTAACTCATTAGTAGCAATGCTTGCAAGGCTTAAGTGATGTGCATTACCGAGAGGGCCTAGAGATACCTCTCCAATATTCGGAGTGACAAATCCTAATCTCGAAATATGCCAACCCAACAAGTACCTTTGGAGACACCTATAAAGCACCTTTATAATCACCCAGTTACGTTGTGATGTTTGGTAGCACACAAAGTGTTCCTCCGGTAAATGGGAGTTGCATAATCTCATAGTCATAGGAACATGTATAAGTCATGAAGAAAGCAATAGCAAAAAACTAAACGATCAAGTGCTAAGCTAACGAAATGGGTCAAGTCAATCACATCATTCTCCTAATGATGTGATCCCGTTAATCAAATGACAACTCATGTCTATGGTCAGGAAACATAACCATCTTTGATCAACGAGCTAGTCAAGTAGAGGCATACTAGTGACACTCTGTCTGTCTATGTATTCACACATGTATTATGTTTCCGGTTAATACAATTCTAGCATGAATAATAAACATTTATCATGATATAAGGAAATAAATAATAACTTTATTATTGCCTCTAGGGCATATTTCCTTCAGTCTCCCACTTGCACTAGAGTCAATAATCTAGTTGACATCGCCATGTGATTTAATACCAATAGTTCACATCACCATGTGATTAACACCCATAGTTCACATCGACATGTGGCCAACACCCAAAGGGTTTACTAGAGTCAATAATCTAGTTCACATCGCTATGTGATTAACACCCAAAGAGTACTAAGGTGTGATCATGTTTTGCTTGTGAGAGAAGTTTAGTCAATGGGTCTGCCACATTCAGATCCGTAAGTATTTTGCAATTTTTCGATGTCAACAATGCTCTGCACGGAGCTACTCTAGCTAATTGCTCCCACTTTCAATACGTATCCAGATTGAGATTTAGAGTCATCTGGACCAGTGTCAAAATTTGCATCGACGTAACCCTTTATGACAAACCGTTTTTTCACCTCCATAATCGAGAAACATATCCTTATTCCACTAAGGATAATTTTGACCGATGTCCAGTGATCTACTCCTAGATCACTATTGTACTCCCTTGCCAAAATCAGTGTAGGGTATACAATAGATCTGGTACACAGCATGGCATATTTTATAGAACCTATGGCCAAGGCATAGGGAATTTCTTTCATTCTCTTTCTATCTTCTGCCGTGGTCGGGTTTTGAGTCTTACCCAGTTTCACACCTTGTAACATAGGCAAGAACTCTTTCTTTGACTGTTCCATTTTGAACTACTTCAAAATCTTGTCAAGGTATGTACTCATTGAAAAACTTATCAAGCGTCTTGATCTATCTCTATAGATCTTGATGCTCAATATGTAAGTAGCTTCACCGAGGTCTTTATTTGAAAAACTCCTTGCATATACTCCTTTATGCTTTCCAGAAAAATTCTACATTATTTCCGATCAACAATATGTCATTCACATATACTTAACAGAAATGCTGTAGTGCTCCCACTCACTTTCTTGTAAATACAGGCTTCACCGCAAGTCTGTATAAAACTATATGCTTTGATCAACTTATCAAAGCATATATTCCAACTCCGAGATGCTTGCACCAGTCCATAGATGGATCGCTTGAGCTTGCATATTTTGTTAGCACCTTTAGGATTGACGAAACTTTCTTGTTGAATCATATACAACTCTTCTTGAATAAATCCATTAAGGAATGTAGTTTTGTTTATCCATTTGCCAGATTTCATAAAATGTGGCAATTGCTAACATGATTCGGACAGACTTAAGCATAGATACGAGTGAGAAACTCTCATCGTAGTCAACACCTTGAACTTGTCGAAAACCTTTTGCGACAATTCTAGCTTTGTAGATAGTAACACTACTATCAGCGTCCGTCTTCCTCTTGAAGATCCATTTAATCTCAATGGCTCGCCGATCTTTGGGCAAGTTAATCAAAGTCCATACTTTGTTCTTATACATGGATCTCATCTCAGATTTCATGGCCTCAAGCCATTTCGCGGAATCTGGGCTCATCATCGCTTCCTCATAGTTCGTAGGTTCGTCATGGTCAAGTAACATGACCTCCAGAATATGATTACCGTACCACTCTGGTGCGGATCTCACTCTGGTTTACCTACGAGGTTCAGTAGTAACTTGATCTGAAGTTACATGATCATCATCATTAGCTTCCTCACTAATTGGTGTAGTAGTCATAGGAATATATTTCTGTGATGAACTACTTTCCAATAAGGGAACATGTATAGTTACCTCATCAAGTTCTACTTTCCTCCCACGCACTTCTTTCGAGAGAAACTCCTTCTCTAGAAAGGATCCATTCTTAGCAACGAATTTGCCTTCGGATCTGTGATAGAAGGTGTACCCAACAATTTCGTTTGGGTATTCTATGAAGATGCACTTCTCCGATTTGGGTTCGAGCTTATCAGTTTGAAACTTTTTCACATAAGCATCGCCGCCCCAACCTTTAAGAAATGACATCTTAGGTTTCTTGCTAAACCACAGTTCATACAGTGTCGTCTCAATGGATTTATATGGTGCCCTTTTTAACGTGAATGTAGCTGTCTCTAATGCATAACCCTAAAACGATAGTGGTAAATCGGTAAGAGACATCATAGCTTTCACCATATCTAATAAAGTACAGTTACGACGTTCGGACACACCATTCCACTGTGGTGTTCCAGGTGGTGTGAGTAGTGAAACTATTTCACATTGTTTTAACTGAAGGCCAAACTCGTAACTCAAATATTTTACTTCTACAATCATATCGTAGAAACTTTTATTTTTGTTACGATGATTATCCACTTCACTCTGAAATTCTTTGAACTTTTCAAATGTTTCAGACTTATGTTTCATTAAGTAGATATACCCATATCTTCTTAAATCATCTGTGAAGGTGAGAAAATAACGATATCCGTCACGAGCCTCAACATTCATTGGACCACATACATCTGTATGTATGATTTCCAACAAATCTGTTGCTCTCTCCATAGTTCCGGAGAATGGAGTCTTAGTCATCTTGCCCATGAGGCATGGTTCGCAAGCATCAACTGATTCATAATCAAGTGATTCCAAAAGCCCATCAGCATGGATTTTCTTCATGCGCTTTACACCAATATGACCTAAACGGCAGTGCCACAAATAAGTTGCACTATCATTATTAACTTTGCATCTTTTGGCTTCAATATTATGAAAATGTGTATCACCACGATCGAGATCCAACAAACCATTTTCATTGGGTGTATGACCATAGAAGGTTTATTCATGTAAACAGAACAACAATTATTCTCTAACTTACATGAATAACCGTATTGCAATAAACATGATCCAATCATATTCATGCTCAACGCAAACACTAAATAACATTTATTTTAGGTTTAACACTAATCCCGAAAGTATAGGGAGTGTGCGATGATGATCATATCAATCTTGGAACCATTTCCAATACACATCGTCACTTCACCCTTAACTAGTCTCTGTTCATTCCGCAACTCCCGTTTCGAGTTACTATTCTTAGCAACTGAACTAGTATCAAATAGTATGGGGTTGCTATAAACACTAGTAAAGTACACATCAATAACATGTATATCAAATATACCTATGCTCACTTTGCCATCCTTCTTATCCTCCAATTACTTGGGGTAGTTCCGCTTCCAGTGACCAGTCCCTTTGCAGTAGAAGCACTCAGTTTCAGGCTTAGGTCCAGACTTGGGTTTTTTCACTTGAGCAGCAACTTGCTTGCCGTTCTTCTTGAAGTTCCCCTTTCTTCCCTTTGTCCCTTTACTTGAAACTATTGGTTTTGTTTACCATCAACACTTGATGCTTTTCTTGATTTCTACCTTCGTCGATTTCAGCATCACGAAGAGCATGGGAATCGTTTTCGTTATCCCTTGCATATTATAGTTCATCACGAAGTTCTACTAACCTGGTGATGGTGACTAGAGAATTCTGTCAATCGCTATTTTATTTGGAAGATTAACTCCCACTTGATTCAAGAGATTGTTGTACCCATACAATCTGAGCACATGCTCACTGCTTGAGCTATTCTCCTCCATCTTTTAGCTATAGAACTTGTTGGAGACTTCATATCTCTCAACTCGGGTATTTTCTTGAAATATTAACTTCAACTCCTAGAACATCTCATATGGTCCATGATGTTCAAAATATCTTTGAAGTACCGATTCTAAGCTGTTAAGCATGGTGCACTAAACTATCAAGTAGTCATCATATTGAGCTAGCCAAACGTTCATAACGTCTGCATCTGCTCCTGCAATAGGTCTATCACCTAGCAGTGCATCAAGGACATAATTCTTCTGTACAGCAATGAGGATAATCCTCATATCACAGATCCAATCCGCATCATTGCTACTAACATCTTTCAACTTAATTTGTCTCTAGGAACATATCAAAAATAAAACAGGGGAGCTAAACGCGAGCTATTGATCTACAACATAGATATGCAAATACTATCAGGACTAAGTTCATGATAAATTTAAGTTCAATTAATCATATTACTTAAGAACTCCCACTTAGATAGACATCCCCCTAATCCTCTAAGTGACCACGTGATCCAAATCAACTAAACCATAACCGATAATCACGTGAAATGGAGTAGCTTTCAATGGTGAACATCACTTATGTTGATCATATCTACTATATGATTCACGCTCGACCTTTCAGTCTCAGTGTTCCGAGGCCATATCTGCATATGCTAGGCTCGTCAAGTTTAACCTGAGTATTCTACGTTTGCAAAAACTGGCTGGCACCCATTGTAGATGGACGTAGAGCTTATCACACCCGATTAGTGGTGTCTGGGCACGACAAACTTTGGCAATGGTGCAGACTCAGGGAGAACACTTTTATCTTGAAATTTAGTGAGAGATCATCTTATAATGCTACCGTCAATCAAAGCAAGATAAGATGCATAAAGGATAAACATCACATGCAATCAATATAAGTGATATAATATGGCCATCATCATCTTGTGCTTGTGATCTCCATCTCCGAAGCATCGTCATGATTTCCATCGTCACCGGCATGACACCATGATCTCCATCATCTTGATCTATATCAATGTGTCGTCACATGGTCGTCTTGCCAACTATTGCTCTTGCAACTATTGCTATCGCATAGCGATAAAGTAAAGCAATTATTTGGCGCTTGCATCTTATGCAACAAAGAGACAACCATAAGGCTTTTGCCAGTTGCCGATAACTTCAACAAAACATGATCATCTTACATCAACTTATATCTCATCACACTTGACCATATCACATCACAACATGCCCTGCAAAAACAAGTTAGACGTCCTCTACTTTGTTGTTGCAAGTTTTACGTGGCTGCTACAGGCTTAGCAAGAACCGTTCTTACCTACGCATCAAAACCACAACGATAGTTTGTCAAGTTAGTGCTGTTTTAACCTTCTCAAGGACCTGGTGTAGCCACACTCGGTTCAACTAAAGTTGGAGAAACTGACACCCGCCAGCCACCTGTGTGCAAAGCACGTCGGTAGAACTAGTCTCGCGTAAGCGTAAGCGTAATGTCGGTCTGGGCCAATTCATCCAACAATACCGCCGAACCAAAATATGACATGCTGGTAAGCAGTATGACTTATATCGCCCACAACTCACTTGTGTTCTACTTGTGCATATGACATCTACGCATAAAACCTGGCTCTAATACCACTATTGGGGAACGTAGTAATTTCAAAAAAATTCCTACGCACACGCAAGATCATGGTGATGCATAGCAACGAGAGGGGAGAGTGTTGTCCATGTACCCTCGTAGACCAAAAGCGGAAGCGTTAGCACAACGCGGTTGATGTAGTCGTACGTCTTCACGACCCGACCGATCAAGTATCGAACGTACGACACCTCCGAGTTTAGCACACGTTCAGCTCGATGACATCCCTCGAACCCCGATCCAGCCGAGTGTTGAGGGAGAATTTCGTCAGCACAACGGCATGGTGACGATGTTGATGTTCTACCGACGCAGGGCTTCACCTAAGCACCGCTACAGTAATATCGAGGTGGACTATGGTGGATGGGGGCACCGCACATGGCTAAAGAGATCAAACGATCTATTGTTGTGTCTATGGGGTGCCCCCTGCCCCCGTATATAAAGGAGAAAGGGGGGTGCGCCCGGCCAGGGAGGAGGCATGCCAGGAGGAGTCCTACTCCCACCGGGAGTAGGACTCCCCCCTTTTCCTAGTTGGATTAGGACTTGGGAGGGGAAAGGAGTGGAGGAGAAGAAGGAAGGGGGGCGTCGCCCCCCTCTCCTTGTCCTATTCGGACTGGGGGGGGGCGAGGGGCGCGCGGCCCAGCCCTAGTCGCCTCTCCTCTCTTCCACCTAGGCCCACTAAGGCCCATTAAGTCCCCGGGGGGTTCCGGTAACCTCCTGGTACTCCGGTAAAATCCCGATTTCACCCGGAACACTTCCGATATCCAAACATAGGCTTCCAATATATCAATCTTCATGTCTCGACCATTTCGAGACTCCTCGTCATGTCCGGGATCACATCCGGGACTCCGAACAACCTTCGGTACATCAAAACATATAAACTCATAATATAACCGTCATCAAAACTTTAAGCGTGCGGACCCTACGGGTTCGAGAACTATGTAAACATGACCGAGACATGTCTCCTGTCAATAATCAATAGCGGAGCCTGGATGTTCATATTGGCTCCCACATATTCTACGAAGATCTTTATCGGTCAAACCGCATAACAACATACGCTATTCCCTTTGTCATCAGTATGTTACTTGCCCGAGATTTGATCGTCGGTATCTCAATACCTAGTTCAATCTCGTTACCGGCAAGTCTCTTTACTCGTTCTGTAATACATCATCCCGCAACTAACTCATTAGTAGCAATGCTTGCAAGGCTTAAGTGATGTGCATTACCAAGAGGGCCCAGAGATACCTCTCCAATATTCAGAGTGACAAATCCTAATCTCGAAATATGCCAACCCAACAAGTACCTTCGGAGACACCTGTAGAGCACCTTTATAATCACCCAGTTACGTTGTGACGTTTGGTAGCACACAAAGTGTTCCTCCGGTAAATGGGAGTTGCATAATCTCATAGTCATAGGAACATGTATAAGTCATGAAGAAAGCAATAGCAACAAACTAAATGATCAAGTGCTAAGCTAACGGAATGGGTCAAGTCAATCACATCATTCTCCTAATGATGTGATCCCGTTAATCAAATGACAAATCATGTCTATGGTTAGGAAACATAACCATCTTTGATCAACGAGCTAGTCAAGTAGACGCATACTAGTGACACTCTGTTTGTCTATGTATTCACACATGTATTATGTTTCCGATTAATAAAATTCTAGCATGAATAATAAATATTTATCGTGATATAAGGAAATAAATAATAACTTTACTATTGCCTCTAGGGCATATTTCCTTCATGTAGAAGGAGAGGTAGAAGGTGGATGTTGTACCTGAACAAGTGTGGATCGAATAACAAGTTTGGAGTATTTGTCAGACGAGTAGCCCACCACTATCAATTTCGGCGCAGAAATGACATTGATTCTTGTTGGACCTTCTTGATCAACTACAAGTAATCTCTCAAGTGTAGGTGTGTCCTCAGTGACCATACCGTGGTACACATCTTGTGATGTCTTCCTGCCGCACTAGCAACACACATAAATAGTACAGAGAGTCATGGAGGTGATGTGGAAGGTACTCAACCAATTGATCGCCTAAAGAGGAAGGTACTCGACTTCATGACATCCACGGAGTAGGCGTTCCATGTCATCATTTGAGAGGCATACGACGACGAGCTCGAGGTGCTTCAGTCATGGTAGAATAAGAGCGGGCGCGTCATTAAGGGGGGAGGGGGGTGAACTTGGCGACACGCAGCATGGGCGTGAGGCAGAGTGCGGACGTTGGCAGCGACCACATATGCCCATCATCAAAAGTGAGCTCCTTGAGCTGATCTAGGGAGGGGGATCGGAACCAGTCGTCAAGCTTGGCTCGGTCCTTGCCGTTGGAACGGAACTTGCCCATTCTAAGGCCTCTGGCTAGGCCAAGGTGACTGCCAAGGATCTTGGAGAACACATCCAAGCTTTTGTGATAGCCTTGGCAGAGCTCGTGGGTGTCGATGAGGTCGAGAGGGCTGGAGTTCCATAGGGGGCGCCACCGTTGGGAAAGGGCGGTTGTCCGTGCCCCATATTTGATTGGGAGGAGGGAGATGATGACTGTCAACATATCATCGGGGAGGCTGCTGATGAAGTCTAGGCCTGATGGAGTCGCTTGCGGTTCTAGCTCGCCCCGCCTCTTCTTGTCGGCAGCCCTGTTCTCCACCTTCGGAGTCACCTTATCAGCGGCACTTTCTAATAGAAATGGGAGTACAAGGAATGTTTAGTTAAAACAGAGCAATAGAAAAGTGTATTGGTAACTAGAAGTTATCAGGTAGGAATATAGTAAGAAAAGGGAATTACAATTGGTTCCTTAAGTACTACACAATTCATTTGTTATTGCTGGGTAAGTCAACATGCAGATAGTTGAAAAGAAAACTTACTTCGAACAAAGTCTGGACGGATGATATCGTCGGGGAAGTTACCATATATCTCATGACCAGACCCTTTTATGTGCAGTGCAATTATATGCCAGCTTTCAATTCATAAAACTTAGAAATTTCTTTCCGAAAGCCAGTGCCAAAATAGGAGTCACCACGTTCATCAAGTCTTACAGTAGCAATGATTGTAAATCTATGGTTTGTGTGCAGTATGACATCCCTGCAGTCTTGATTTATGTAAAGGGAAAGATTGTGCACTAGAGATTCTGTTGCATAGCAAGGGACGCGCTGCATAAAATGGTAGGATTGTTAAAGAAAATATGGTAACATGCAAATATGGGCCCAAATTGAAAGAACTATAAAATAATCGAAATCTAAGGACAAAATCTATAATTAAACAGATAGGGTAAACATGATGTCATGGAAATATGAGAGTAATCGAAAGAACAATACATCATTAATTTGCCTAATATAGAAAGAAGAGGGGGGGGGGGAATCCCCTTTGACGTATATGTTGCATGTGGCACCTTTTATCCAAATGTAGTAATATTTAGAATATGTTCAGGAAAGTAGGCCATGCCAGACGATTTAGGGTGAGATTGAAAATACCGCGCGCATCCTCAAGTCATCTGGTACGGTGAGATGGAATGCCTAGCGGAGGCCGCAAGGTCCTGATGTGTCCGTACACTGTAAACACTATGAATGGAAGAAAACCCTCAAATCAGCTCAAATAAAAATGAATTCACGGCAATTTCAGCCGGGTGATTAAAGGAGGCAGATGAACAGAGATAAGAGATGAGATAATATCTCATTAAATTAGTTATCTTGTTGTCCATGAGAAAGAACCCTCTGTACGGCAGATTCCCCAACTGAGCGGAGCTGGGTCGATCGCGAGCAGTGTCGAGAAAAGTCGATGGCGACAGGCGGCGGCAAGCGGAAGTGGCGAAATGCGGTTGGCTTTGCCGGCAGCCTGGCGGTGGCGGTAGGCGTCGAGCTAAGTGGTTACCACTGCGATAGGTGGTGCCATGCATAGACGCGGAGGAGCTTGTGCAGGTGTAAATGGGGAATGGAGGGGGTGGCCGGTGGGGTGAGGGTTTTTGTGACGTGGGGATGGTGAGGGTTTTCTTTTTTTCTTTTTTGAATTGGGAGGTGAGGGTTTTCTGTCCCACAAAGAATTTTGGAGGCGATGTTTGCTAGAGCCAACCGTGTGTGATTGACGCAACAAGCAAAATGAAAGTCATTGCACATGGTTCTAATTTTGGGAACCGTGTGTGATTGACGTACTACCTCCATCCTGGTTTATTGGTCCCCTTTGTAATTTTTACCAAATATTTAACTAAGAAATGTTTATGCATGTCACCAAAAATTATATCATTGAACACTATGCTCAAATACCCATCCAACCATATAATTTTTGCTGACCTGCACTGACATTTTGTTAGTTAAACTTTTTGTCAAAATTTAATAAAAATTACGAAGGGGACCAATAAACCAAGACGGAGGTAGATTCCATCAACCGAACTGATTGCGTCCATATCCCACGGTTAGAAATAAGTAAACATAGATTAAACATACTCATACATATATAATAATACATGTACACAAGCATAGTTCAACCATACGTTCATAGTTCAACCGTCATTAAGCATACTCAAGCGTACATTGTTCGATCCCACATCTCATCTCACATGCAGGCATGATCCTGAAGCTTCTCCAGGTACTCGGCGTACGCGTCGTGCGCCACCCTAGGAGAATACATTTGATTGAAAGAGCCAACGGCCCGTCCTCTTGCATGCTCCAGAACACTTAGATATGCGCCATGAAGCTTGTGGTTGCAAAATGGGCATCGATAGCCGCCGTTCCAAATCCTAATACGCCAGTTATGCATTCCCACATAAAGCTCCCTCAGGATTTGCCTCTTGTACCTCCTCTGCCCATCTTCATCCTCATTGTCCACATCGGCAAACAACACCTATACAAATAGTAAAACAAATTTGGCATCAAATAAATGTTTACATGCCGTGAAGTAGGATTAGGAATTTATGGCTATTTATTTACACATATCCAGAGATTATGATTCGATTTTTAAGCACATTCGTCTATGTACAGACAAATCTTGAAGAAAATAATGGCACAAACATATGTAGGTCATTCAAAATCAATTGTCAAGTCCTGGCTAGGAATTATTAGCACGAACACTAACCCTAGTTGGATTACTAGTAGAAATCATTTGCACGGATGAAACAACTAATCACTTATCACTTGTACCATTCAAGCAATCTATACACTACATGGATCTAATGAAACTTACTCAGATTTCATGGATTGGGAGAACATAACCATATGATTTCAATTCCAAAAAGGGGGAGGCAGGAGTAACCAGAGAAACCCTATGATCTATTTGTCACACAAATGGCTATAGATGACTAACCAGCTATCCGTCGTCATCAGAGTCATCGCCGGAGTCGTCACCAGAGTCGGTGTGGAACTCCGCCTCCTGCTGTGGAAGCTCGACGCCATCGATGATGTCAGGGTGCAGCGATATCTCGCCGGCGGTGACGGCAACCTCTGTCTCCATCTCCACACCATGCTTCGATGCTTTAGTAGCCCCGATGTCGCCACTCCCTCTGATGGGGCGCTTCAGCGGCATCCTCATACACTGACGGCTTTGAGTGTTGAGAGCGGCGTCGAGGATGCAAGTAGAGAGAGAGAGAGGATTGTGTGTGTGGCGAGGATGGGGGGTGCGGCCACTTGGGCGCACCATTAATATGGATTAGTGGGAGTTGTGTGTGAGAGGCGGGCAGCGGTCAAACCGATGGCTCGCCTCCCGGTGAGCTTGCGCACCGGACTGCTAGCATGCCTACGAAAATTTCACACAACTACTCGCACGCCTCCCGATGACACTGCACAGCGAGCACGCCTCTGTCAATTCACACACCTGCACGGATGCCTCCTGGTCTGCCTACGCAGCGGACTGCTCGCATGCGTCCCGTCAACTCACGGCTGATCGCACGGCACACGGGTCATGCGGCGGCACATAAATTGTTTTTCTATTTGGATGATTAATGCTGCTACTTTATTGCCTAACTAAAGCATGGCACGTATCCATTGTTGGTCTAACGCTCACAGTTCGAATAAATAATCCGTTTGGGATATTGGTTCCCAATTATTAATAATCTCCTATTTGTAATTAGATAAAGATTACATCAAATCTGGTCTCAAATTTGACAAAAAAAGTACAATGCCCTTTGTATTGGTGTCCATATGACAACACGATAAGTTTCATGAATTTCAAATAAGTTTTGGATGTACTAGAATTTAAAAATCAAGATTCTCAATGTTTGAAATTTGTTGCACGGGGAGTAAACATGCACCCAGTGAGACACATGTGTTTTTGCAATCCATTTAGGTGCACTGTCACGTATGCATGTAGCTCAAATTTAATTTTTGCACATTATACCCATAGAAAATCAACCAATTAATGTACTAAAACATCTTAATGATCTCTGTTTTTTTCGAAATTAAAACGTCCCTCCTTTGGTAACATATGTTCACCGCGGGATAATTAATTTAACATGCATCATAGTTGCGCTGGATCCATGATGTTTGTGTGAGTGTGTGCGTCTGGGGGTGGTGGGTGGCTCGCAGTACACTACGAGTTGTGAGCCACCGTGTGGGTTGGCCATTTTGTTAGGCAAGCCGGTGCCACATCAGAGTCGTGAATTCATTATTTAAAACATTACACAACCCTTTCATACATACATGTTTTGGCCACATGCAGTCGACGTTGTCCTACACGACACTCGATACTCGCTTGTGACGCTTTCTGTGGGCCCGCGAGGTCATCGTCCATCACTTTGATGAACAGCCGACAGTGAGGTTAATTTGACCAGCAAGGTAGAATTTTTTTTGTTTGTGTTATGGTGGTATATAGTATTCGTCGAAGAGGTGGGAGGGGACTAGCATATATACTATACGTACGTGTCCGTGAACAAGTACACCTCACTCAGTGTCAGGACTTTTCGGTTTCCGAGGCATGTGCCACATCAAAATTGTGAAATTGGCTATTCAAACATCACACAACACCTCTTTGTGCCACATGCATGCACGCGGTGGTTATCCTAGTTAGGACACACTGGTGCGCATCGGTCCTAAACAAATGGTTTTTAACCCCTTTCCGCGAAGGCATTTGGAACCGTCGCCAAGTGAGTGTGTGCGATAGCGTGTCCTTCGCACATGACCCAGAAATCGTCGGGGATAGGCCCTCCTGGGACCCAGGCTGGGGCCGTGTGCGATCGGGCGAGGCATCGAAACCCAATCATTTCCGTAGGTATGTACATCCCACACGGTAATCCGAGAGAATCATTTCCGTAGGTATGTACATCCCACATGGTGAATCCCAGAAAAACATATCCATTCGTATGTATATCACACACATTCAATCCAAGGAATACATTTCCGTTCTTATGTACATCCCACACAGTCAATCTAGGGAACACATTTCCGTTCGGACGTACATCCCACACGGTTTTATGTGTAGGCTCGCGTGTGAAAGGTGTAACTATCACACATGGTTTACCATGGTTAACTGTTTGCTTTTATCAACTATATCACACACGATTTGATGAAGAAAACTGTGTGGCATTGAGCTATCCATTGCAAGCGCTTTTTCTGCTAGAACCATTTGCAAAGGTCCATAACACATTTAGCAGGTTTATTAGTTTCCAATTAATAATTCCAGTATTACGCAAATTCACATTTCATATCGAACAGTTGTTTGCCAATTTCATATCAGGCACATAAATATATTATAACATCACAGTACGGTAGCTACATGAAAACAACACAGTACAACATATAGCTAGTTCAACTTCATAAGAACAATATATTCATTTCCCTAATCAAGATCATACATGCTTGTCTTATCCACCTCTGCTTCCAGTCCTGTAAGAACCCGTTTTCCAAGGAAGGTCATAGGTGCTGGGCGCGTCATCGTGCCGAGGATGTGTACGAAGACGGGTAATTCGCGAGGAAGGTCATAGGCGCTGGGCGCCTCATCGCTGGGTGGAGGTGGGCCGATAAGCTCCAGCATGCCACCGACGAGGAGCTCCAATGGGCGCCCAACGAAATGGCAAGATCGGCCGCGCGCGTCCGCCAACAAGAGGCAGATCGGTACGTCAAGCGCTGCGAGGCGGAGGAGGCAGAGTACTGCCTTCACACTGGGAAGACGCCGCGCACCAGGGAGATGCTGGGGAGGGGTTGCCGGAATACTGGCCCCAGGAGGGATTATTAGTTTTAGTATTGTTTGTTTTTCATTTTACGTATTGTACCTAGTAGTTAAGTATCATCACGTATATATGATGATATTATATATATATGTATATATTATGTGATGAACTAATGAACATTTAGTATATATATATTATGAATTCCATTTTCTATCTGTTTTTGTATACTAATTTGAATCTAGCTGTTATCATCCACATATACAGAATGGAAATCGTATATACACACATTGAAACAGAACATATAAGAATGGAAAACAGAGTACACACATTGAAACAGAGCAATAAACAGAGCAATACTATGCTTGCTGTGAATACATAGGTATCCACATCGAAACGACTTTTCAAAATAAAATGCGTCCATGAGACCATGACCAGCAGCCCTTGCCTACGGTAGCTCTTGGCTCTGCCTGAACTCGTGCAGGCATTCGTCCATGCGGTCGACACGCTCGCGGTACATCTGGAGCACGATATTGAGCTCCAAGTTGGCTATTTCATCGGACATCACCAGCTCGAGGATGCGACGGCCATGTTCCTCTACTGCGCCCAGGTGGACACTTGGGCCAAGGAGGCGGTCGAGCCTACGGACCAGCGCGTTGGCATCCAGCGAGCCGCGGACAAGGCGAACGGCGGCACCCATGCGAATGATGCAGCGGGCGTCCGGTGCAAGTACGACACGGCTGGCCTCTAGTGCAAGTACGACGCTGACGGCCTCTGCCCACTCCTGGCGAGGAATGGGGTACTGACCGGATGTGTACCCAGCTGCGACGCCGTGTCGATAGCAGGCAAGCACCGATGGATCCACTCTTGTTGTGCGGCGCGACGCGCCTCTTGCTTTGTGGCGCTCCAACGGTCTCGCCATGCGTCGAGCCGCAGCCTATCGGCGCGGACGCGCCTAGCTTGCTCTGCGGCACGCCATCGATCATGTTGTGTGGCGAGCTGCAACCTGTCGGCGCTGACATGCCTATCTTGATCCGCGGCGCTCAAGCGCCATGCGCCAAAGGTCTACTCAACTCTGGCGATGACGCGCATCACGGCGTCATCCATTGCATTGCCGGGGAGCGCCTCGGCCTCGACGGGCCGTGGCGCCTGCTCGTTTTCCTCATCGACGAGGTTGATGGCAGAGGTGGTGCTTTGGTGGGTTGGCATGCTTGGAAAAGGTGGATGTGCTACAGGCTGCGCTTGTCGCCTTCATGCGTCGCGTGCCGCCTATGCGCAATATTGCTGGGTGGAGGGAAACAGGTGAGGAAATGGTGGGAAACGGTGGCGTGTTCATAAAACACCATCAATTAATGGAAACTTAGCATAGAAGGAACATCGAGCTATCACAAGAAGGAGATGATGATCAGATGAACACGGACCACACTAGGGAACCATTTCTGTTATTATCGGTATTCGCACACATTTCTGATTACAGACCTGTTTGCGGCGTATCACAAACATCTTGTTATATTGAACCGTTTCTGTTCTCTTGCCGCAACGCAAACAGTTCATTCGAGTGAACCGCATGCCGTATATCGCACACACCTTCATCTGGCTGCCCGTTTGTTTTGTGTTGCCTAATCACAAACAGTTCATCCGAGTGAAACGTATGTTGTATATCTCACACACCTTCATCTGGCTGCCTGTTCCTTTTGTTCCTCCTCATCGCAAACAGTTAATTGAGCTGAACCGTATGCCCTGCATCGCACACGCAACTAAAATCTGAACCGTGTTTGATGCATCCTCCATTGCAAACGTTTTGCACCTTTTTGACGGTTTTACCACCACCTTTTGCGATTATGGCATCACACAAAATTTCGTCGAAGGGTCTCTAATCGTAGTGTCGCGTTAGCCACATCCTGCAGTAGTGACACTCACGTGTGACGCTTCCATCTGTGGGCCCACGAGGCCATCATCGATGCATGCATGCATCACTTTGACCTACATCGGGAGAGGTTAATGAATTTCACCATCGATGAGGATTCTTTTGGGTTGTAGATATTATGGTAGGAGCATATAGTATGTGTCGAAGAGGGGGGAAGGGGACCATCATATGTAGTACACTTCATGAACCTTGCTTTGTGTGGGTGCATGGTTTATGATTTTTGAGGCATGTGGCACATCAAAGTTGTGCATTTTGGGTATTAAACATATATATGTTTGGCCCACATGCAAATCAATGGTGGTTGTCCTCTCGCACCCACTTAAGCGGTTATCAGCGATATCGATGCTTTCCATCTGTGGGCCCGCTTGGTCCATCACTACTTTTTGCCTGACAACGAGAGAGGTTAATTTGACTTAGGAGGGGATTTTTTGCTTGTAATATGGTATATATAGGTCATGCTCTGGGATGACATGCATGATAAAGTTTGAGCACACACACATGCATGTGTACGCATGAATCCCTCCCATCGAGTCGAAGTGGCTAGTACAATGACACGTCATGAACCGATCTCGCTGTATGTGGGGAGTGTACGATTTTCGACGCACGCTCCACATCAATGTTGTGAAATGGTATTCAAACATGCATGCATGCATCACCTCCATACATATGCATGTAGTGGTTGCCTTCGAACGGTACATTCCCTCGCGTGGTTATTGGCGACAGGCCTATGGACATCCATGATCACCTTGACCGATTACAAGATAGGTTACCATGGCGGATTCTTCATTTGGTTCGTGTTATCTTAGTATAGGTCATGGTGAGATTCAGATCTAATTAAGTTTGAGCGCATATACTATGCACGCATGCATGCATGAATCCCCGTCGTTGGCTTGAAGTGTGGTGTAACATACATATGCTTCGTCAACTTAACCCTCATTCAGTGTGGGGATTTCTAGTTCGAAATCATGGTGCCACATCAAAGTTGTTCCATTGTGTACTAAAAAACACACCTCTCCATACATATGTTTGGGCCACACGCATGCAGTGGTTGTCTTCAGGGACTAGCTACTTGCGTGATTATGTGCGAGCTAGCCCATCTCCGGGTCGCGTGGACGGCCATCACTTTGACCAACAACAAGAGAGAGGTTGTACGACCAAGGTGGATTATTCTTGGTCTATTTTACGATCCATCTTTGTGAGATATGCCTCTCTGGCCCACCGACTGAAAGTGTGTGTGTGGGGGCTGCTACTTCGCACTTTGCTAGGTGAACCTCAGTTGGGGGGGGTGCATTCATAGCTTAGGATTCCCTTCGTGCCGAAACGAGGGCGGGGGGTGCTAGCTACTTCGCACTCTTCTAGGTGAACTGATACATCCATTTTGCATCATGCTTTTATATCGATATTTATTGCATTATGGGTTGTTATTACACATTATGTCACAATACTTATGCCTATTCTCTCTCATTTTACAAGGTTTCCATAAAGAGGGAGAATGCCGACAGCTGGGATTCTGGGCTGGAAAAGGAGCAAATATTAGAGACCTATTCTGCACAGCTCCAAAGGTCCTGAAACTTCACGGAAGACGTTTTCCGAATATATAAAAAATACTGAGAGCAAGAAGTTCACCAGGGGGCCACACCCTGCCCACGAGGGTGGGGGCACGCCCTACCCCATGGGCGCGCCCCTACCTCGTGGGCCCCCTGGTGGCCCTCCGATGACCATCTTCTGCTATATGAGGTCTTTCGATGAGGAAAAAATCATAAGCCATCTTCTCGGACGAAACTCCGCCGCCACGAGGCAGAACCTTGGCGGAACCAACACTAGTAGAAAAAGGGTCAAACGTGAAGCACATTAGTGCCGGTTTGAATTTGAGCCGGCACTAATGTGTACCTGGCCCCGCCGAAGGTGGTACGTCGCCGTGTCAGGGAGGAGGACGAGCACGTCCATGGCTACATGGTTGCGTTAGAGGGCGGCATGATCTCCAATACTTGGCAGTTTCTTCAGGGATCACACTTCAGCTATGATCCTGTGAGGGTTCCTTCTCTTTGGGTGTCCACCGCCCGCGCCACAGGAACCGCGAGTGTCCTAGATTCTTCTGTAGTATTCGATCTTTATTAGCTACCTAGCCAGTGATGTACTCAATATATAATATTCGAGACGATCTATTCGAGATTATATATTATTCGAGATGATGTATTCGAGATTATATATTATTCGAGACGATGTATTCGAGATTATATCTATTATTTGAGACGATGTATTCGAGATTATATCTATTATTCGAGACGATGTATTCGAGATTATATCTATTATTCGAGACGATGTATTCGAGATTATATTCGATGATGCTTATTATGTACTATGATTGATTTAGTTTTTCCTTATTAATTGATTGCAACCATGCATTGTAATTTGAATATATTTCTTTTGGATTAGTTAAACAAAACCTATGGCGGACAATACCGGCAGAGAGGGAGAAGAGGCCCTGTTCAATATCATACGCAATCCTCGCGGGCCAGATGATGACCAGAATGAAGAAGATTATGATGGCTCCGAATATCTAAACAACACCGGGGAGGGTGATATGATATTCGATCGCGATGAGCGAATTGATGAAGTCGTGAACTATGAACATGACAAAGAAAATGTTGATCTTGAAACAACAAAGGCCGGCGAGGTATATATATTTATATAAGCAGGCATCTGGTGATCATCACATGTTTTAAATGACTTGAAGATATATTAACGAATCAATCTTTCCTCTTTCAGCCATCTGGATCAAGCAAATCTTCAAGCAACAGGACGAAACGAGGCCCGAACAAAAAGTTGAAGGAGGGTGTAAAGTACAATATCGAGGCAATCAGACCTAATGGCGAACCATTCATGCCTAAGAAGATTGCGGACAAGTTCGTTCGTCAGTGCGGAGTTATTGTGAAGGACCAACTCCCGATCTCCCTTCAAGAATGGAGAGAGCCATCAAAGCCACGTCCAGGAGTTACTTTTGTCGACGACAGACAAAAACATTTGCTTTGGGAAACGCTCATGGAACATTTCACCCTACCAGATCATTTCACAAATGCAGATGTGGAGAAAGTCAAGGACGCTGCTCTTAGGAAGATGGCGGTTGCATTCAAGAACCACAAGATTCGTGAATGGGCCAAGTACGTCAATGGAGGAAGGAAGACTCCAGTATTCGAGGGAACACTAGAGAACCAAAGTGCTCATTAGGACGATTTCGTGAAATTCAAGGATTCAGAATTATCTAAGGAACGGTCGAGAATAAACAAGGCCAATGCCGCAAAAAAGGATAAGTTCCATAAGCTGGGGCCAGGTGGCTATGCGGTGGGAATGCCTAAGTGGGATAAGTCTGAGAAAGAGATGCTGGATGCAGGTGTTACTCCAGAAACATTGAGCTGGCCCCCAGGTGCAGGACTTGGTTCTATGTGCATGGGGGGGAGTTGGACCCGAAGACAGGCAAAGTTTCCAAGAAGGCATGTCTGGACGGAGCCGAAGATAATCTACTTGTTGCAATAGAAGAGCCTCGATCCGGGTTGTTCGAGCCCAACAGAGAGAATGACGAGCTTACGCGTGCCCTGGGAAATCCTGAACACCCGGGAAGAACACGAGGCATGGGCGCTATTCCGTGGTATGAGGGGTTTTCGTACTGGAACGCCGACTACAGAACCCGTGCGGGAAAGAAGATTGCGGAGGAGAGGAAGAGGAAGATGGAGGAGGAGCAGAGGAAGCTAGACTATGAATGCCTTCAAGGCCTAGAATCAGCGCACGCGGACTTGGCAATCAAATTCCAGCGGCAGCAGGAGCAGATCGACTCACTTAGCCAGCAAAGGGGGTCTCAGCAGCTAGCGGATGATCCACCAATGGATAGCACCGTCCCATCCATGCCGAGAAGTAGCATGGTTTTCGCCCCGGGAGACGCATTGATGGATAGCTACCCAGTGGATGACATCATGGAGAACACTAACTGCGAGCTACACTTCAAAATGAAGAACATATCCATGAAGGTGGCAGACGCCCTTGCTTTTACAAATCTCCCCGAGGCAACCTTCCATTGCAACCCGATTCCAGCGGGCTATGCTCGTGTCTTGGTTGATGAGGTGGTGGACCAATATTCGGGACTAGAGCTTGACATTCCTGGAGGTGACGATGAGCACACACTAGGAGAGGCCAACCATCGTATCATCCTATGGAGAAAGGATTGCATCATCTTTCGAAGGCCACCAACACCGCGTCATCTGACTGCTTGCCGCAGTCCGCCACCGAGTCAGCAGACTCCCGCTCCTCCAAGTCCACCAACACGTCAGGCCACTCCTCCTCCAAGTCCGGCACAACTTCAGGCCACTCCTCCTCCAAGTCCGGCAAAGCGTCAGGCCACTCCTCCTCCAAGTCTGGCATAGCTTCAGGCAACTCCTCCTCCAAGTCCGGCACAGCTTCAGGCCACTCCTCCTCCTCCAACTCAGCCACGTCAGCCGTCTTCGCCGCCTCAGCAATCACGGAAGAGAGCCGCCTCAGCTATGGTGCGTAGCGGTACAAGTCGAGGTAGTACTGCAGGTACAGGCGGAGGCAAGCGATTTCAATATGGTCCAAGCCTCGCGCCTCTTCCGCAGAGGCCTTACGACAAGTCCGAGGAGGAAAACATAGCCATATCGAAGGCCGAGGTGGAAGCCCATTTTGCACCGAAACCGCCACCACCGCCAAGGGAGAAAGTGCCTGTGGAAAAGATTGACCACTTCATTCGTATGGCTAGACCACCAGCTCCCAAGCCTGTTGACACAGACTATGAGCGCCACCTCAGGAAGTTAAATCGAGCACGTCTACAGAAAGAGGCGAGCTCGAGCTCGAGCAAATCAGCTGGCAAAAGGAGCGGTAAAACCGTTCCCCAGCTAGGAGAACAGGCGGCGCAATCAATCCCCCGCTTGTTGTGCCAACAACACATGAGAGTAGGCGCGCCCAATATTATTGTGGGCAAACCGTTAACGTTCCCGGGGTGGGCGATGTGGTAATAACCGAGGAGCATATTGCGCAGGCTGAATCGATCGGGATCACTGTTGGACAACTCCTCGATATCGAGCCCATGTCTCCGACTAGAGAGGAGGAAATAAAACGGAAATATGCCCGGGGCCAACCTTTGGTCGAGCCAGAGGAGGTCAATAAGCTCCCAACGAGAATGTATGAATTGCATCAATGGTACATGGACATTACCAAGATTTCCAATCGAGAGTCCCTCATGGTGAATGTCAACGAGGAGCATTACTACCATAAGAAAGCTGTGACCGTTGAGTATTCAGAACTTTTTCAGCTATACAATAAAGACGCACTCGACAAATCTATCGTCAGTTGCTATTGTCTGTAAGTGATTTCTTTCTGTAATTTAAGTCTCAAGCTAGCTTGATCATTTTGATCAATCATTACCTGTAATTATCCTCACTATATTCTTTTCTGTGGTATTATGCAGGATGAAGATTTATGAAATGAAAAAAGGTGGACGCTATGGCATTGGGTTCGTTGACCCAAATACCATTAATGAATACACATGGAAAATAGATCCATATCACGCAAAATGTGTAGAGGAAAGCATGCTACAGTTCTTCAAGGAACTCAAATACAATGAAGATATACTACTTCCTTACAACTTCCAGTGAGTCACACTGTCTTGTACTACAAATTCTGTTTTTCCCTACTAGCTATAGCTACATGTTTTTGCTTACATATGCCCGCTTAATTAAGACATGCAAACGTGTGTGCATGCAGATTTCACTGGATCTTGTTAATCATTAAAGTTGATGAAGGAACAGTTGAAGTACTAGACTCACTACTTAAGAAAGCAAGTGACTACACCATCGTGAAGGGGATAGTCAACAGGTAATTTCAATCATTATTAACTATATCTCGGCCTATTTAATTAGTTCGTCATTTCCTGATAACAACTATTTAATAACCCATTTATTCATTTTCTTTGTCGGCGGGCAGGGCTTGGGCAAAGTTCATCAGGGTCACTCCAGGCCCATGGAAACAAAGTCTGAAATGGTATCGACCCAAGGTAAGTAATTAAGTAGTACTAGCTAGCTGCCATCTCTTTAATTATCATGCTTGATTAATTATTATCTGATCAAATTCCATTCTCGTAAAGGCCCTGAAGCAGGCGCCGGGGAATGATCTATGTGCATACTACGTTTGCGAGAACATTCGCATGATGGCGTCCGAAAGGAGCAAATCTCAAAGACAGGAGTGGGTACGATATCGATTGTCAGAACACTATTCACAATTTTTACACCATTATCGATATCTAGTCACACAACTAATACACATGCATATTGATCTCCTTCTTAACAGTTCAAAGAGGTGCGGGACAAGCTCCTAGCACAGGACCGCATAGAAGCAATTCAAGAGGAAATAGCGGGATTTTTGCTCGACCAGGTCATAGATCCCAAAGGAGAATACTATTACCCGCTACCGCCCCCATGAACCACTTCCAATTGTTATCGTGCTCCGAAGGCACCAATTAGCTAGGCTAATGCCACTGGCTCCGAAGGCACCAATTAGGAGAAATTTTATATATATATATACATGTGTGTATATATGTGTGAATTAATTAATGGTGGTTGTGAGACATTTGATGATATATATATTATGATCGGTTCTACTAGAAATTCTATTTGTATATATGCATAACGTGTACAATATGTAGTATTGTAAAATACCAGCAAACGAAAAATAATTAAATGGAAAACACAAAATTAAATGAAAAAGAAATCATAAACCCAAACCCCCCCCCAACATTTTAATACCGGTTGGTGACACCAACCGGTACTAAAGGGCTCCCTGCCCCCGAAGCTGGCTCGTGCCACGTGGTTGCCCTTTAGCACCGGTTCATGCTGAACCGGTACTAAAGGGGGGCCCTTTAGTGTCTACATTTTAGCGCCGGTTACCAAACCAGCACTAAAGGGCCTTACGAACCGGTGCTATTGCCCGGTTTTGCACTAGTGCAATCTAGGGCTGGCTCTTTTATGATGAAGACTATTGAATTCAAGTGGGATTTATTGGAAAGAATTAAACGCAACTCTAAAGATTGGGACCTAGACGAAGGTAAGGAGTCAGGTATGACACCTAAGTTTGATTGTGCTAAATCTTTTATGGATACTGATGTTTTCCGTAAATTTAGCACTAAATATGGACTTGACTCTGAGATAGTAGCTTCTTTCTGTGAATCTTTTGCTACTTATGTTGATCTCCCCAAGGAGAAGTGGTTTAAATATCATCCTCCCATAGAAGTAAAAGTAGCTGCACCTATTAAAGTTGAAGAAAAGATTGTCACTTATAATGATCCTATTGTCCCTACTTCTTATGTTGAGAAACCACCTTTCCCTGTTAGGATAAAGGATCATGCTAAAGCTTCAACTGTGGTTCGTAAAAGCAATATTAAAACTTATACACCTCCTGAGAAAGTTAAAGTTGAACCTAATATTGCCATTATTAAAGATCTCTTGTCTGATAATATTGATGGGCATGTTATTTATTTCTGTGATGAAACTGCTAGAATTGCTAAACCATATGCTAAAGATAAACCTAGACCTGTGGTAGGCATGCCTGTTATTTCTGTTAAAATAGGAGATCATTGTTATCATGGCTTATGTGATATGGGTGCCAGTGCTAGTGCAATACCTATTATCTTATACAAAGAAATTATACATGATATTGCACTTGCTGAGATAGAAGATATTGATGTCACAATTAAACTTGCCAATAGAGATACTATTTCACCAATGGGAATTGTTAGAGATGTTTAAGTCTTGTGTGGGAGAACTAAATATCCTGCTGATTTTCTTATTCTTGGTTCCCCACAAGATAGCTTTTGCCGAATTATATTTGGTAGACCCTTCCTGAACACTGTTAATGCTACCATAGATTGCAAAAGGGATCTTGTTACTATCGGTTTAGATGATATGTCTCATGAATTTAATTTCTCTAAATTTAGTAGACAACACCGTGAAGAAGAATTAGCTAGTAAGAATGAAATTATTGGTCTTGCTTCTATTGCCGTACCTCCTAGTGATCCTTTAGAACAATATTTGCTAGACCATGAAAATGATATGTTTATGAATGAAAGAAGGGAAATAGATGAAGTATTCTTTAAATAGGAACCTATTCTGAAAAACAATTTACCTGTTGAAATCCTAGGGGATCCTCCTCCACCCAAGGGTGATCCCGTGTTTGAGCTTGAACCATTGCCTGATACTCTTAAATATGCTTATCTTGATGAGAAAAAGATATATCCTGTTATTATTAGTGCTAAACTTTCAGAGCATGAGGAAGAGAGATTATTGAAAACTCTGAAGAAGCACCGTGCTGCTATTGGGTATACTTTGATGATCTTAAGGGCATTAGTCCCACTCTATGTGTAAGTGCATCTAGTGCCACCCCTAGTTGGTTTTGGAGTATTGATGACAAACCTAGTTGAGGGACTAATGTGTCTGTGAGAATTGCAGGATAACATAGGTAGAAGTCCCTCATTGATTCGGTTTTCCTACCAGAGATGACCCCAAAAAATGCATGAAGACATTGAAGTCAAAGGCGGTATGTGAAGACATTCACATTGAAGACTATGACAAGAGAATACATCGCATGAAGACTATGGAGCGTGAAGATTTAGATCTTCCGTAGTTCTTTTTCTTCTTTGTTGAGTCATAGGAACCACCGTACTGTTAAGTGGGGTCCAAGAGAACCAGTCAGAATGACTGAAGTGATGCTTAACCAAAATCCTATGTCTTCGAGTGAAGACTATCAGAGCGAATCTTGTCCAGAGTTGGACAAGTCAGCTTTGCTTGTAGCCCAAGTAAAGTTGCCGTGTGTGTTTGAAATCTGACCGTTGGAACACGTGTCAGTTCCTTAGTGACCCAGGGTCATTTCGGACAAATCAGGTCAGGTTGCCTAGTGGCTATAAATAGCCCACCCCCTACAACCATAAATGGTTGGCTGCTCAGAGTTAGAGTACGGCTTTTGTCGTTTGAGAGCAACCCACCTCGAAGCCTTTGAGAGAGAATTCCTTGCGAGGATAAAGCCCTAAACACCCAGAGCCAAAGAGTGTTAGACATCACTTAAGTCTTCCTGTCTATGTGATCTGAAGACTTATTACACTTGAGGATTGTGAATCCTCCAGCCGGTTAGGCGTCGCATTCTGAGCATCCAAGAGTCATTATGGATCGCCGGTGAACGAATTCTGTGAAGGTTTGGGAGTCTACCTTGAAGACTTACCAGAGTGATTGTGCGAGGTCTGTGTGACCTTAGCTCAAGGGGAATATGGTGAGGACTGGGTGTCCTGAGCTGCGTGTTCAGGACTGGGTGTCCGGGACTGTGTGTCCTCAGGTTTAAATACCTAGCCGCCCTAACCAGACGTACAGTTGTCACAGCAACTGGAACTGGTCTAACAAATCATTGTCTTCAACGAGTCACTGGTTTCATCCTTCCCTTCCCTTTACTTACTGTTGGTCCTTGTGAAGTCATTGTATGATTGCATTATCTTTAGTCTTCACTGAGTGACTGCTTCTTCTGATTGGCTTCATAATATCTTCCTACCTGATCCTTACTACCTAGCTGCTATTAGTCATTGTGCTTTCACTTCATTGAATACTTGACTATGGTTTGCCTAGTGTAGTCTACCTTCTGCTGCATGGTAATAGGTTTATTTCTATCGTTTGTCTTCGAAACTTCCACGTTTTGAAGACATTCATAAAAATCGCCTATTCACCCCCCCTCTAGTCGATATAACGCACTATCAATTGGTATCAGAGCAAGTTACTCCCTTGTTCTGTGTGATTCGGTTTAACCACCTGGAGTTTTAGCTATGTCGATTGCAGGGATAATTAAAGTCTCCGCTGCATGCCCCGTCTTCGATGGAACTGAATATCCCTACTGGAAGAATAAGATGCGCATGCATCTTGAAGCCATTGATGTCGACCTATGGTATGTCGTCAAGAATGGCGTTCCCAAGGCTGGTGAAGGTGTCACCACTGCTGATGTCAAGAAGTTCGTTCAACTGGACTCCACTGCCAAGAACATCATCTGTGGTCATCTAAGCAAAGGACAGTATGGCCGTGTAAGTGCTTTGGAAACATCTAAGCTAGTCTGGGACTGGCTCTCCAAGGTCAATGAAGGAGTCTCAACCCAGAGAGATCAGAGAATCAGTGTCCTTCGCAACCTCTTCAACTGCTTCAAGAGAAATGACAATGAGAATTACAGCTCACGTTTGATCGACTCACTGACATCACAAATGAGCTTCAAGCTCTCGGCGCCACTGAGATCACCAAGCATGAAGTCGTCAAGACACTCCTGAGATCACTTGACAGCTCGTTTGACACCCTAGCCCTGATGATTCAAGAACGTCCTGACTTCAAGACACTCGATCCGTCTGACATACTTGAGAGGCTCAACACACACGAGTTTCAGCTTTCTGAGAAAAGAGACATCTACAGTCCCAACTATGGGCGAACTTGTGCCTTGAAGGCAAAAGCTGTCTCCACATCTGAAGAAGAATCTGACAGCAGTTCTGATGATCCTGAAGACATTGGAAAGGAGCTTGCTATGCTTGTGAATAAGTTCCAAAAATTCACCAAGAAGAAAGGCTTCAGAAAGTCTTCACGATCAAGCTCAAGGAATGATGAAGCTTCTGCTCATGACTACAAGAAAAGATCATGCCACAAGTGCAAGAAACCTAGCCACTACATCTCTGAGTGTCCGTAGTGGGACAATGAGAACAACAAGAAGAAGAAGAGCAAGGAGTATGACTCTGACGACAAGAAGAAGAAATACTCAAAGTCTTCCTCCAAGTCTTCCTCCAAGTCTTCATCACACAAGAAGAGCTCATCTGGCAAGGCACGTGCGTTTGTTGGCAAGGAAATGGATTCAGAGGAGGAGTCCGCTTCTGAGGAGGCGGAGGTGGAGTCTAAGGAGGAGTTCAATTCTGGCGTTGCGAGTCTGGCTACAACATACGTTGCCAAGTCCATATTCAACACTGAAGACAACGACTTCATCACCTACACCGATGCAAATGACAAGGACTACTCCGCTCCTACCTACTGCTTCATGGCACGCGGTGCCAAGGTAAACACACGCACTACTCACTATCAAACATCTAGTGAAGATGACTCTGATTGTGATTCCAAACCCAGCTACAAAACACTTGCTAAAATTGAAACTGAACAACAGAAAGCTATGGAACATATTCAAAAACTGTTAGACAAAAGCGATGATCTGTTAGACGCTGAAATGACTCGATCTCAGTCCTTAACTGAAGACATAAAAAATCTTCATGTTAAGTATGAGGAACTTAAAAGTCGTCATGAAACGCTCTCAACAACTCATGAAAGGCTTTCCTATGATTATCTTCAAAGGAAGCAAGATCTTGAGAAATTGAGAGCGGCTCATGAAGATCTTCAAAAGGAAAACGAGTCACTTCGCGCCAAATAGATCAGTTCCGCTCAGGAAGGATTTGAACCACCATGTCTTAAATGCATTGAGTGTGATAACGCTACCTCTGTTGCTGAATGTTTTACTACTGCTATTGCAATATCTTCAACTGTTGATGGGGTAACTAACCCCTCTGCCGAGGATACCTCTGCTATTGCTGATGAGAATACTAGGTTGAAGACACTGCTTGAAACAGGGATGTACAAAAGTCTCAAAGGGCATTAGACACTATGTGATGTCCTCAAAAGGCAGATCCTGAACTGAAACCCTAGGAAAGAGGGTGTTGGGTTCGAAAGGAAAATGAATGCTGATGGCTCTTACTGGAAACCTGAGCAGTACCCCAAAACCACATGGGTTGCTTCAAAGGAACCTTCAGCAGATCCATCCACCCTACCTGGCTTCACTTGTGCTAATCCCATTGTTATTGATGAATCCTTTGATGCAAACTATAAACTGTTTAAGCATCAGAACGATGAAGTGTTTGCCATGTATATTGGTACTAACTGCAGGAATGGACCACCTATGAAGAAGATCTGGGTGCCGAAAAGGTGTTTGGAGAATCTTCCTATGAATGTCATCATGACACCACAGGTGAAGAAGACAAACCCCAGACCACAGGCTTCATACGGTCCAAAGGCTTCATACAGACAGAGGACTCACCTGAGTCGCACTAACGCAAATGTCTTGCAGGGAAGCCATACTCAGGCCTATGAATATGAGCGCGGTTCATCAAACCACCATGTTCATAAGACCAAGAACTATTCTGCTTATTCTTATGAGTACTATTGTCCACCTGCAAGACTTTTTGCTAGGGCTCCAAAGCCAAAGTTCTCAGATGCTGCACTTAGACTCATTGCTTCAAAGCCACCCTTGAAGATGTGGGTGGCTAAGAAAGCTTAACTCTCTTTTGCAGGGAAGGGTCTCCAGCAGAAAACCAAAATCGTCTGAAGCTATTGCTGGGGACCTTAAACATCTTGTAGGGCGCAAGATCAAATGCCCAAATGGTCTTATTATGTACTTTGTTCCTGAATCGCTTGCTACTCGCCCTATCAGTCCAAATCTCGATCTAAGCTTTCATAACCCACTGGTTCGTCAAATGTTTTTGCTTCACAATTCTCTTCATGAAGCCTATCCCCCTAACTACACTGTAGGGTACGACACCAGCAGCTTCAGAATGGATTATTGATAGTGGGTGTACCAATCACATGACTGACAAGAGAAGCCTTCTTATGGACTCAACCTTACGTCCATCCGACAAAAGTCACATCACATTTGCTGACACTGGTAAAAGTAAGGTATTGGGTCTAGGTAGAGTTGCAATCTCAAAGGATCAACACATGGATAAAGTCATGCTTGTTGAATCCCTTGGTTTCAACTTAATATCTGTCTCAATGCTTTGCGATTTAAACATGATCGTGATGTTTGGAAAATATTGTTGTCTTGTTCTAATGGAATTTGACAAGTCTCTAGTGTTTGAAGGGTATCGGAAAGATGATTTGTACGTGGTAGATTTCTCAGCAGGACCACAACTTGCCGTATGTCTTCTGGCAAAAGCTTCAGAATGCTGGCTCTAGCATCGGAGGCTAGGGCATGCTGGCATGAGGAACCTGCACACCCTTGCAAAGAAGAAGCATGTCATAGGCATCGAGGGCGTCAAGTTCAAGAAAGATCACTTATGCGGTGCCTGTGAAGCAGGAAAGATGACGAGGGCCAAGCATCCCTCGAAGACAATCATGACAACGACTCGACCCTTCGAACTGCTCCACATGGATCTTTTTGGTCCCACTCATTACTCAACTCTTACTACTACTGCTTGTCTCTATGGCTTTGTCATTCTCGATGACTATTCTAGATATACTTGGGTGCATATAATCCTCTACAAGACTGAAGTGCAGCATATCTTCAAACGCTTCGCCAATCGAGCAATGAACAACTATGGCGCCAAGATAAAGCACATCAGAAGTGACAATGGCACTGAATTTAAGAACACTGGCCTTGATACATATCTTGATACTTTGGGCATCACACATGAATTCTTAGCTCTGTACACGCCACAGCAGAATGGCATCGTCGAACGCAAGAACAGAACACTTATTGAGATGGCCCGAACGATGCTTGATGAATACAAGACTCCAAGAAAATTCTGGCCCGAAGCCATTGATACTGCATGCCATACAATCAACCGTGTTTATCTTCACAAGCTTCTGAACAAGACATCTTATGAGCTCCTTACTGGCAAGAAGCCAAATGTCAGCTACTTCAGAGTATTTGGCGCCAGGTGCTGGATCAAGGATCCACATTACACTTCAAAATTTGATCCAAAAGCACATGAGGGTTTTATGCTTGGATATGGAAAGGATTCGCACTCCTACAGAATCTTCAATCTCTTTCATTATAAAGTGGTTGAAACAGTGGATGTGCGGTTCGATGAGACTAACGGCTCACAAAGAGAGCACCTGCCAAATGTGCTAGATGAAGTTCCATCCAGTGAATCAATCAAACTTATGGGAACTAGAGAAATCATACCTTATGAAGCTCAACCTGAAGAGGAACTTATCATCTCCGCACCTGATCAACCTGAAGACAATCCCTCTAACAATGACAATGATCAGCAAGAGCAAAATCTTCGTCCTGTACATCCTCATGTTGCAAATGAAGTGCAGATTGAGAAAATAATTGATAGCATCAATGCACCAGGTCCACTCACTCATTCAAGGGCAACACAGCTAGCAAATTTCTGTGGGCACTTCGCATTCACCTCAATAACAGAACCCAAGAAAGTTGAAGAAGCCTTCATGGAACCTGAATGGATTCAAGCTATGCAAGAAGAGCTTCAACAGTTTGAGCTGAATAATGTATGGGAACTGGTTAAGCGTCCTGATCCTCGGAAGCACAATATAATAGGCACCAAATGGATATATCGCAACAAGCAAGATGAGCATGGTCAAGTTGTCAGAAACAAAGCTCGCCTCGTTGCTCAAGGATATACTCAAGTTGAAGGGATTGACTTTGATGAAACATTTGCTCCTGTGGCTCGACTTGAAGCCATACGCATACTGCTGGCCTATGCAAATCATCATAACATACTTCTATATCAAATGGATGTGAAGAGTGCTTTTCTCAATGGCAAGATTGAAGAAGAAGTGTATGTTGCACAACCGCCTGGCTTTGAAGATCCAAAACATCCTGACATGGCACTGTATGGCCTCAAACAATCCCTTCGGGCTTGGTATGACACACTCAAATACTTCCTGAAGAGCAAAGGCTTCACACCTGGTTCCCTCGACCCCACTCTCTTCACGAAGACATATGATGGTGAACTGTTTGTGTGCCAAATATATGTGGATGACATTATCTTCGGCTGCACCAATCAGAAATACAGTGAAGAGTTTGGATATATGATGCAAAAGCAATATCAGATGTCCATGATGGGAGAGCTGAAGTTCTTCCTTGGTCTTCAAATACGACAGCAACGCAATGACATCTTTATATCTCAAGAGAAGTATCTCAAAGATTGCCTGAAGAAGTTCAGTATGCAAGACTGCAAAGGCTTCACGACGCCAATGCCAGCCAAACATCATCTGGGTCCCGACGACAATGGTAAAGAGTTCGATCAAAAGGTATATCGCTCCATGATTGGTTCTTTACTTTATCTATGTGCATCTAGGCCAGATATTATGCTTAGTGTTTGCATGTGTGCTCGATTCCAAGCGGCACCAAAGGAATCGCATCACTTAGCTGTGAAGCGAATTCTTCGATATTTGGCTTACACCCCAACTCTAGGATTATGGTATCCAAAGGGATCAGAGTTTGATCTGGTTGGATTCTCGGATGCTGATTATGCTGGTGACAAGGTGGATCGCAAGTCTACATCAGGCACATGTCATTTTCTGGGACGATCACTTGTATGTTGGTCCTCAAAGAAGCAGAACCGTGTATCTCTCTCCAGTGCTGAATCTGAATACATTGCTGCTGGATCTTGCTGCGCTCAGCTTCTGTGGATGAAGCAAACACTCAAAGACTATGGCATTCATCTGAAGCAAGTGCCACTCTACTGCGACAACGAAAGCGCCATCAAGATTGCCAACAACCCAGTTCAGCACTCGAAGACAAAGCACATTGAGATTCGTCATCACTTTCTTAGAGATCATGTTGTGAAGGAAGATATTGATATCATAGACGTCAACACTAAAGAGCAACTGGCAGATATCTTCACCAAGCCCTTGGACGAGAAGAGATTTTGCAAGTTACGGTGTGATCTAAATATCTTGGAATCCTCCAATGTCCTATGATCAGGCACACATCCTAACACTTATGCATATTGATGACTTAGATGTGCAACACACAAAGTAAAGTATATCTTCAATCAATGAAGACATGCATTCTAAGTGTGAATACATTAATGAGGAATTTGACTTCGGAGCGCCACGATAATTGTGCGCCGTGTCTGGGTCTAATACTTCCTATACGGTGGGTAACGCCACAACCAAATGTTTTGTTTAAAGTGTTTCACTCATGGCGTTACATTTGCTATGTCTTCACATTTGGTTTGGCTTCAATCTCAACATGTCTTCATGATTATCTTCACTATGTTGATTATATATATATATACTAGTGTTCTGTCCTCTACAACATTCACTTATAGCTATGTCCTCTTGTTGAATCTTTTGAACTAAGTGAATGTGATCGGACCCTAACCTCTCTATGCTTTCTATCTCAAACTCTATCTCTCCAAATCATATGCATTCTCTTGAAACTGTCAAAAGTCTTCTCTGTGTCCTTGTCAGCAGAAGATACAGAGACAAACATTAAGTCCGCTTTCAATGCTAATTCCTTCACCTGAAACCCGGAGAAGTGGGAACGACCACCCGACAATCCAGGCGTGCGTGGGACGTGGAACAACCTCCGATGTGCTGCATGATGGCCACGTGTTCCTCAGATGTGAATCGCCAGGGGCACCTGTGTAATAACACTGAGCTGCCCCTGTCCCTATAAATACACGCCTCACCACAGTCATTATCTCTTCTTCCACTCTCGCATGAACCCTAGCGCCACCGCTAGCCCTCGACGACGCCGACGACGAAGCGCTTAGCTGCCGCAACCTCTTTGACGCCGTCTTCACGCCGACCGTGAACATCGTCTTCTCCGCCATCGCTGTAGGTGTCCTCCGTCGCCAAGTTAGGGCACGGATGATCGAACTGCTCGGCCTCCTCTTCCACTCCGTCTAGCAGTTTCTTGTGTGGTAAATAAAACTCCCTTTTTATGGCCTCTTTGATCCTATAGATTCATCACTTTCTACCACAAGCAGTTTCTTGTTCACACAAGTTGGATCCACTTCATACTTCATCTCATATTATGCCTAGTATGTTCACTTATGCTTCACAAAGTAGTTAGATTCCTCACTTGTACTAATCTATGGATTCGTACAAATCTGGAACCAACTCCTTATCTATGAGTGAATGTCTTTGCACGATGAGGTCAATGTCTTCTAAACTAATTTATCTTCAAAATCTTCTGAGAATGCATATGACCTCTTCCCCTTCCCTCGCACCATAATGCTATCACAGGTACATGTCCGTGGGAGAATCCCTTGGTTCTCATAGTCTGCATTCATTTGCAGAATTCTTACAACATCACATAAATTCTCCCGAAGCCAGTTCCTGTTTGTCCAGCAAGTGAAAGCCCTTGAAGCCTTTGAACATATTGAAGCCATTCAGTTTAAAGTTCATGGCTGCAGAGAAATCAGCAAGGAAGGGTGGCAGAAAGAGTCGAGGTGAGACATCAAGAGATCTGCCCGATGACCTCTCAGAACTGTACAAGACAGATCCAAAAGAGGATTACAATCAGCGCAAGACATGAATCCAATGGATTCGACGATATTGCGCAGAACAGTGGTTCAAGTACAGATTTGTGACAAAGGAATATGCTGAAAAGAATGCCATCAAGCGACCATGGGGAGACATCCTCTACAAGAATCTTCAACCCAGGTCCAGAGATGAAGCCATTGAACAAGGCTTCTATCCCTGCATGGTCCATGGACCACAGCCTGCAGATGCACACCCATCGTCACTACTATGGTGTCGTGACGACAATCTGTTCAAGCGCAACTTCCAGTTTGCCCAGAATTCGGCGAAGCAGAACAAGAAGTCTTTGGGATTAGACTTCAACCCTGGTCCCTCTGCTCCCCGTGCCGATGGGACCCGCAAAGCTGAACCCAATCTTGTTGGGCCCTTCTACAACCTGGAAGGTCTCATCACTCATATCGTGGTTCAAGGGACAGCTGTGGATGAGCCTGCAGATGACACTGAATCAGATGAAGCGCCTGCAGTGCCGAAGCCAAAGAAACTGAAGCAGCCTAAAGCTTCAAAGCTTGCCTCTGCACCAAAAATCTCACGGGCGAAGCCACTGGCTACTGCACCTCCTGAAGACAGTGTGCAGTCTGAAGATCTGTCACGCATCTCCAAGCCCCAGAAAGTCAAGATGCCTCTGCCACACACCAGCCAAGAACTGACTGCTGCTGCTATTCTGCGCAACGATGCCATTGATCTATCCAGTGATGAAGATCTTGCAGATGACGCTCTTGAGCAACTGATCAAGAGCAAAGAAGAAGCAGAAATCTTCAATGATCTGCCTCTCTTTGACATGGCAATCATCCACAACTTCATTGATGAGTGGTTTGACACGCCCAACCTCAGCTTCGAAGATCTGCAACTTCCAATTGGCCTTAGTGTCGCCTTCCATGGCACCATTGCTTCAGAGCTAGCTCTAGCTCAGCGCATCGTTGAAATGAAGCAGAAGATTGACTTTGAGAAAGTTCAGTTCAAGAAGCATATGGCCAAGCTCAGCGTGCAAGAGGTGAAAAACTTTAAGACTATGCTGCACGAGCTCAAAGAAGCCTTTCTCAAGAAACATGCAAAAGCTCAAGGTTCTCGTGAGCGCATGAAGATCCTGGCTGACAAGAGTGTGCAAGCCTACAATGAGGCTGAGAAGCGCAAGGCCCTTGGTCATCCTGGCATCGACCCCAGGATGGCTGCAAAGCAGAAGAAGAAGCCAGCTATGGCCGCACCCGACGCACCAAGGCAAGAAGCACATCCCATTGTCTTCCCAGCCAGCATGGCTGGCTTGAAGCCAAAGGCCAGGTCAACCACTTCAGAACTGAAGAAGACGAGGACTACTGAGGCTGAAGCCAGAAAGAGGAAACATTCTGAAGCCTCTGATGCTGCTCCCTCCAAGAAGAAGCGGAAGACCAAGAAGGAACGGGCTGCTCCCACAGAGCCCTTAATTGTTGAACCCATCTCCATGGTTCGCCCTGCCGCTGAACATCAAGAGCGCCAACTGACTGTCCATGACCCTGCTTTCACAGAGGCTCATGAAGCTAAAGACTTTCCAGTAGCTGCTGAAGACATTGGTCACCATGACCATGTTGAAGATCATGTAGTTCTTCCTCAGATCGAGCACCAACAGGTATCATCGCCTGTTCTTACGCACAGCGAACTCATCAGCATTGGTCGTCCTCTGACACCAATTGCTCAGGATGCATCATGGGGTGATCACCCACAAGAACAAGAAGAAGATGACCTTGAGGCCCAGCCAACTCCTTCTCCAAAGGTGTCGCCAGCGTTACGCAGGCTTCGCAAAGGACCAAGGCCTCCAGTCTCTGAATCTGAAGCTCAAGCTACTGAAGACATTTCGGCTGCATCAGCCGATGACACCCAAGAAGAAGAAAGTGTCCCCACTCCCCCAACTACTGACGAAGCTGTTCTCGCAGAGAACGTGTCTGTGCCTGACCCTCCAGCTCATCAAGTGGAGGTAGAAAATCTTGAGGCTGCCACCACCAACACCAATGAAGCCACTGACGCTGTCATGGCTGAAGCAAATGTGGAGCCTAAACCAACCCAAGAACCAGAAGTCAGCGAAGCCAATGATGCTACTGCTTCTGTTCCTGCGCCTGCTGCTGGTCCTCAGTTTGACTATCATGTTGAGCATAGGCCTCAGGTACAGAAGCCAATGACAAGGTTGCCCAGGTTTCCAGGTCCTGCATCAGCACCTGGATCCTTCAATGTCAATAGCTTCAAAGCAGACAACACCTTCTTCAATAGCTCCAAGAACCCCTACTCAAGGGAACGAATATCTTCTGATCGGTTCTGGAGCTATCCGCAGCGAAGCTATTACTCCTGCATTCTGTACAATCAAGGTCGCATCTTCCCACATATGCGTCTTGACACCGAAGCAATAGCTGGTCTGCCCTGCTTGGAAGAAGCTCTGGACTGCTTCAAAGAGGTTGGATTGTTGCCTTTTGTCACTAACCAAGAGCACTGGAACGAAGAGTTGCTGCTCCAATTTTATGCCACACTTCACATACATGGTTATAACAGAGATCCGAAGACTTGGGTCCTTCAGTGGATGACAGGAAATGTTCATCACGAAGCCAAAGCCTTTGATATCATTGAGCTCACTGGTCTGCCCACTCCTGGAGATCTCTATGAACCTGGATGTCAACTTCACAGTGAAGCTATGGAGAGCATCTTTCAGAAGCCTGAACCGAACATGAGTCAGATGCTCAGTATGATGAAGCCTTTGCCACAAGACGCTGCATATCCTAAGGAGTTCCTTGTTGAAGACCTGGAGTATCTGCCAAGGACCATCTATCACATTTTAAGGCGAACTCTCTGGCCCATCAAAGGACATTCCCCACATGCAAAGCTGGAAGGTGCAATGAAGACTTTGGCCTTCTATATTCTTCACGGGAAATGCTTCAACGCACAAGACTTCTTCATCCGCCAACTTGCTGCTTCAGGATCTGATCTTTTTGGCTTGAAGTTCTACGCTCCATGGATAATGCGGCTGATCAAAATCCACTCAGCTATCTCATATCAGCCCTCTGCTCGCAATCATCGGATCTTTATGCCTGATGTGGATATGTCAGTTGAAGCCCTCTATCCAGAGCCTGCCAAGGAGCCTCTTAGTCTTTAGAATGCGGAGCATCAAAGTATCTCTCAGAACATTGAAGGAGTTGAAGCAGTCACTCATGTTTATCCTCTGGCTGGCACTACTCGTGCACCTCATCGTGCCCTCACTGAAGCCACTGAAAGCACCATTGCCCAATGGCCCAAGAAGCGATCTCGTGTTCTCAATGACCGAGAGCTTCTGGTTGCTCTTCATCAGAAACAGGATCGGTATCATGACTGGCTGAAGCGTCAAATGAAAAGCCTCTTGGTGGATGTCAACCGCATTCACGATCTTGCCACCAAGAATGCCTTTGTTGCTCATGAAACTTGTTGGCGTACATGGAAAGGGCTGACGCTTATGTGCTTTGAGGATGATCTTCAAGAGGATGGCTTCTCTGAACGTTTCAAGTTTGACTCCACACCTCCCAGAAGGGCTGTGCTGCGACGAACTCCCTCACTTGAAGACTCTGAGTTCTCTTCCTCTGCGGCAACTGTGAATGCCAGAGTGATCGAGGATGAAGACGATGCTACTTCACTGCCCCCTCCTTCAGCACGCGTTGACACTGCCCCGAGCTCGTCTGCACCGCCTAACAACACCGACGACCTTGCTACTTCACCTACTCCTCTGGGGAATGAGTAGATGCTCTATGTCTTCAAACCTTTTTGGTCCTTACTGACAAAAGGGGGAGAAGCATATGAGTTTGATAGTCTTCAAGCGGGTCCATATGGGCGGTTACTTTATGTTTTTCCTAGTGTTTACAACTCTCGTTTTGATACATTTGGTTCTTTGAGTTGTAACACTTAAACTCGATGGTCGTCTGCTACTCATTTGGTACTTTGTGATGCGATGATAAATTCCGCATGTGCGACGATAAATTCCGCACTTAGATCATTTTGCAGACGTCCATTTTCCATTATGCATGTCATTATCTTCACATACTTTTCATGCATGATAAGTTGTCATCATAAGTTGAAGAGGATCTCCACAAGTACAACCTGCCATGTGCATTTGCATTCCAAAAGCAAATTACTTATATGCACATCTTTAGGGGGAGCACTTACAACTTATGAAGACAATTCCTTATCCATTACAATTTCACATATTACATTCCCCGTTGAAAACTTCAACTAGTTTGTCATCAATCACCAAAATAGGGGAGATTGTAAGTGCATCTAGTGCCACCCCTAGTTGGTTTTGGAGTATTGACGACAAACCTAGTTGAGGGACTAATGTGTCTGTGAGAATTGCAGGATAACACATGTAGAAGTCCCTCATTGATTCGGTTTTCCTACCAGAGATGACCCCTAAAAATGCATGAAGACATTGAAGTCAAAGGCGGTATGTGAAGACATTCACATTGAAGACTATGACAAGAGAATACATCGTATGAAGACTATGGAGCGCGAAGATTTAGATCTTTCGTAGTTCTTTTTCTTCTTTGTTGAGTCATAGGAACCACCGTACGGTTAAGTGGGGTCCAAGAGAACCAGTCAGAATGACTGAAGTGATGCTTAACCAAAATCCTATGTCTTCGAGTGAAGACTATCAGAGTGAATCTTGTCCAGAGTTGGACAAGTTAGCTTTGCTTGTAGCCCAAGTAAAGTTGCCGTGTGTGTTTGAAATCTGACCGTTGGAACACGTGTTAGTTCCTTAGTGACCCAGGGTCATTTCGGACAAATCAGGTCAGGTTGCCTAGTGGCTATAAATAGCCCCCCCCCTACAACCATAAACGGTTGGCTGCTTAGAGTTAGAGTACGGCTTTTTTCGTTTGAGAGAAATCCACCTCGAAGCCTTTGAGAGAGAATTCCTTGCGAGGATAAAGCCCTAAACACCTAGAGCCAAAGAGTGTTAGGCATCACTTAAGTCTTCCTGTCTGTGTGATCTGAAGACTTATTACACTTGAGGACTGTGAATCCTCCAGCCGGTTAGGCGTCACGTTCTGAGCATCCAAGAGTCATTGTGGATCGCCGGTGAACGAAGTATGTGAAGGCTTGGGAGTCTACCTTGAAGACTTACCAGAGTGATTGGGCGAGGTCTGTGTGACCTTAGCTCAAGGGGAATACGGTGAGGATTGGGTGTCCTGAGCTGCGTGTTCAGGACTGGGTGTCCGGGACTGTGTGTCCTCAGGTTTACATACCTAGCCGCCCTAACCAGACGTACAGTTGTCACAACAACTGGAACTGGTCTAACAAATCATTGTCTTCAACGAGTCACTGGTTTCATCCTTCCCTTCCCTTTACTTACTGTTGGTCCTTGTGAAGTCATTGTATGATTGCATTATCTTTAGTCTTCACTGAGTGACTGCTTGTTCTGGTTGGCTTCATAATATCTTCCTACCTGATCCTTACTACCTAGCTGCTATTAGTCATTGTGCTTTCACTTCATTGAATACTTGACTATGGTTTGCCTAGTGTAGTCTACCTTCCGCTGCATGGTAATAGGCTTATTTCTATCGTTTGTCTTCGAAACTTCCATGTTTTGAAGACGTTCATAAAAATTGCCTATTCACCCCCCTCTAGTCGATATAACGCACTTTCACTATGTCAACATAAAATAAATTTGGAAGAAGATGCTAAACCAGTTCGTTATCATCAACGACGACTGAATCCTAAAATGAAAGAAGTGGTAAGAAAGGAAATACTAAAGCTCCTTGAGGCAGGTATAATCTATCCCGTTGTTGATAGTCAGTGGGTAAATCCTGTCCATTGTGTCCCTAAGAAGGGAGGTATTACTGTCGTTCCTAATGATAAAGATGAATTGATTCCTCAAAGAATTATTACAGGTTATAGGATGGTAATTGATTTCCGCAAATTAAATAAGGCCACTAAAAAGGATCATTACCCCTTACCTTTTATCGATCAAATGATAGAAAGATTATCTAAACATACACATTTTTGCTTTCTAGATGGTTATTCCGGTTTCTCTTAAATACCTGTGTCAGCCAAGGATCAATCAAAGACTACTTTTGCTTGCCCTTTTGGTACTTTTTCTTATAGACGTATGCCTTTTGGTTTATGTAATGCACCTGCTACCTTTCAAAGATGCATGATGGCTATATTCTCTGACTTTTGTGAAAAGATTTGTGAGGTTTTCATGGACGATTTTTCCGTCTATGGATCTTCTTTTGATGATTGCTTGAGCAACCTTGATCGATTTTTGCAGAGATGTGAAGAAACTAATATTGTCTTGAATTGGGAAAAGTGCCACTTTATGGTTAATGAAGGTATTGTCCTGGGGCATAAAGTTTCCGAAAGAGGTATTGAAGTTGATAAAGCCAAGGTTGATGCTATTGAAAAGATGCCATGTCCCAAGGACATCAAAGGTATAAGAAGTTTCCTTGGTCACGCCGGATTTTATAGGAGGTTCATTAAGGACTTCTCAAAAATTTCTCGGCCTCTGACTAATTTATTACAAAAAGATATACCATTTGTCTTTGATGATGATTGTGTAGAAGCATTTGAAATACTTAAGAAAGCATTGATCTCTGCACCTATTGTTAAGCCAACTGATTGGAATTTACCCTTTGAAATTATGTGTGATGCTAGTGATTATGCTGTAGGTGCTGTTCTAGGACAAAGAGTTGATAAGAAATTAAACATTATTCAATATGCTAGTAAAACCCTATACAATGCTCAAAGAAATTGTGCTACTTCTGAAAAAGAATTCTTAGCAGTTGTATTTGCTTGTGATAAGTTCAGACCTTATATTGTTGATTCTAAAGTAACTATTCACACTGATCATGCTGCTATTGAATATCTTATGGAAAAGAAAGATGCTAAACCTAGACTTATTAGATGGGTTCTCTTGCTACAAGAATTTGATTTACACACTGTTGATAGAAAGGGAGCCAAGAACCCCGTTGCAGACAACTTGTCTAGGTTAGAAAATGTGCTTGATGACCCACTACCTATTGATGATAGCTTTCCTGATGAGCAATTAAATGTCATAAATGCTTCTCATACTACTCCATGGTATGCTGATTATGCTAATTACATTGTTGCCAAATTCATACCACCTAGTTTCACATACCAGCAAAGGAAAAAGTTCTTCTATGATTTGAGGCATTACTTTTGGGATGACCCACATCTTTATAAAGAAGGAGTAGATGGTTTTATTAGACGTTGTGTACCTGAGCATGAACAGGAACAAATCCTACGCAAGTGTCACTCCGAAGCTTATGGAGGACACCATGCTGGAGATAGAACTGCACATAAGGTATTGCAATCTGGTTTTTATTCGCCTACTCTCTTCAAGGATGCCCGTAAGTTTGTCTTATCTTGTGATGAATGTCAATGAATTGGCAATATTAGTAGACGTCAAGAAATGCCTATGAACTATTCACTCGTTATTGAACCATTTGATGTTTGGGGCTTTGACTATATGGGACCTTTTCCTGCCTCTAATGGATATACACATATTTTAGTTGTTGTTGATTATGTTACTAAGTGGGTAGGAGCTATTCCAACTAGTAGTGCTGATCATAACACTTCTATTAAAATGCTTAAAGAAGTTATTTTTCCAAGATTTGGAGTCCCTAGATATTTAATCACTGATGGTGGTTCACATTTTATTCATGGTGCTTTCCGTAAAATGCTTGCTAAGTATGATGTTAACCATAGAATTGCATCTCCTTATCACCCACAGTCTAGTGGTCAAGTAGAATTGAGTAATAGAGAACTCAAATTAATTTTGCAAAGTACTGTTAATAGATCTAGAAAGAATTGGTCCAAGAAACTTGATGATGCATTATGGGCCTATAGAACTGCATATAAAAATCCTATGGGTATGTCTCCGTATAAAATGGTTTATAGAAAAGCATGTCACTTACCTCTTGAACTAGAACACAAGGCATATTGGGCTATTAAAGAGCTCAATTATGATTTTAAACTTGCCGGTGAGAAGAGGTTATTTGATATTAGCTCACTCGATGAATGGAGAACCCAAGCCTACGAAAATGCCAAGTTGTTTAAAGAAAAAGTTAAAAGATGGCATGATAAAAGGATACAAAAGCGTGAGTTTAATGTAGGTGATTATGTATTGCTATACAACTCTCGTTTAAGATTTTTTGCAGGAAAACTTCTCTCTAAATGGAAAGGTCCTTACATTATCGAGGAGGTCTATCATTACGGTGCCATAAAAATCAACAATTTCGAAGGCACAAATCCGAAGGTGGTGAACGGTCAAAGAATTAAACATTATATCTCAGGTAATCCTATAAATGTTGAAACCAATGTTACTGAAACCGTAACCCTGGAGGAATACATAAGGGACACTTTCCGGAATGTTTCAGACTCCGAAAAGGAATAGGTATGTGGTACGATAAGTAAACCGACTCCAAAACAGTTTTAAGGCAATATTTCTCCGTTTTAGAATATTTAGAAAAACAGAAAAATAAGAAGCAGTCCGGGAAGGACACGAGGGCTCCACGAGGGTGAAGGGCGCGCCCCCTACCTCGTGGGCACCTCGTGCACTCTCCGGACTCCGTTTTCTTACACGACACGTATTTTGGTCGGTAAAAATTCATTATATAATCTCCCGGAGGTTTTGACCTCCGTATCACGCAAATATCTCTTGTCTTTGTTTCGAGCTGTTTTTTGTCAGGGTTGTCAAGGCCAGGCACGATGTCGTCTCCCTCCTCCTCCAATCATGAGGGCAGCGATGCTTGGCTAATGAAGATAGAGTTGAAGAGAGAAGAACCCATGGAGATCAACAAGGATGAAGGGATCAAGAAGGCCATGGAGGACCAAGTTCCGGCAACAGAAGACGCCCTTCAACTTGATCACAATCTTCTTACCCCAATAGAGATCGAAGCTTTCAAGATGATCGAGTTAGCTGGTATACAAAATAAGTATCTCACACGTGAAAATATTTTGTTGAAGGAGCATATCATCGCACTCAAGGGCATTATCCGCAAGTTAGAAGACCTCCTATGCTCAACGTGCGACTATCCATCATCAACAACTCCTCCTTCTTCACCAACAAAGGAGACATAATCAAATGGGTATGGGCACTCCCCTTGGCAACTGCCAAGCTTGGGGGAGTGCCCCGGTATCGTATCACCATCACTTTTATCTTTACCGTTTTCTTAGTTCGATTCTTTTGGTAATATCTTGATCTAGTAGAATAAAAGTTCTTAGTATGATCTAGTTGTGAGTTTTGCTTTATAATTCCTCTATGTAATCGAGTCTGTGAGCTATATAATAAAGATTAGTGTTGATTCAAGGGCTTGATTCTTTTGCCATGATCCTAAGTGAAGAAAAGAAAAAGAGAAAGAAATAAAAAGAAACAAAGAGATCATATGGATCTCATGGAGAGTAATGACCTCACATAGAAAAAGTATGATGAATAAAAGTTGTTGAGAGTTGACAAACATAGTTTTGGTCATCGTTGCAATTAATAGGAAGTAACAAAGAAAGAGAGATCTTCACATATAGATATACTATCCTGGACATCTTTTATGATTGTGAGCACTCATTAAAATATGACATGCTAAAAAGTTGTCGTTGGACAAGGAAGAAAACGTAATGGGTTATGTTTTCTTACATCAGAGATAAATTATATTGTCATGGATCATCCAACATGGTTGAGCTTGCCTTTCCCTCTCATGCTAGCCAAATTCATAGCACCAAGTAGAGATACTACTTGTGCTTCCAAATACCCTTAAACCAGTTTTGCCATGAGAGTCCACCTTACCTACCTATGGATTGAATAAGATCCTCCAAGTAAGTTGTCATTGGTGCAAAGCAATAAAAATTTCTCTTTAAATATGTATGACTTATTAGTGTGGGAGAAAATAAACTTTATACGATCGTGTGATATGGAAGAAATAAAAGCGACAAACTGCATAATAAAGGTCCATATCACAAGTGGCAATATAAAGTGATGTTCTTTCGCATTAAGATTTTGTGCATCCAACCATAAAAGCGCATGACAACCTCTGCTTCCCTCTACGAAGGGCCTATCTTTTACTTTTATCTCCTACCTTGCATAAGAGTCATGGTGATCTTCACCCTTCCTTTTTACATTTTATCCTTTGGCAAGCACAGTATGTTGGAAGATCCTGGTATATATGGCTAATTTGATGTGAGTTTTCGTGAACTATTATTGTTAACATTACCCTTGAGGTAAAACATTGGGAGGCAAAACTATAAGCCCCTATCTTTCTCTGTGTCCGATTAAAACTCCATACCCATAAGTATTGCGTGAGTGTCAGCAATTGTGAAAGACTATATGATAGTTGAGTATGTGGACTTGCTGAAAAGCTCTTACATATTGACTCCTTCCTATGTTATGATAAATTGCAATTGCTCCAATGACTGAGATTATAGTTTGTTAGTTGTCAATGAAGTTTACGATTCATACTTGAAATTGTGATTGAATTATTACTCTAGAATAAGAAATTATATGACAAGAATTATATAAGTTATTTTTCTAAGAATGATCATGATGCCCTCATGTACATATTCTATTTTTATCCACATCTCTATCTCTAAACATGTGGACATATTTTTTGATTTCGGCTTTTGCTTGAGGACAAGCGAGGTCTAAGCTTGGGGGAGTTGATACGTCCATTTTGCATATCATGCTTTTATATCGATATTTATTGCATTATGGGCTGTTATTACACATTATGTCACAATACTTATGCCTATTCTCTCTTATTTTACAAGGTTTCCATAAAGAGGGAGAATGCCGGCAGCTGGGATTCTGGGCTGGAAAAGGAGAAAATATTAGAGACCTATTCTGCACGGCTCCAAAATTCCTGAAACTTCACGGAAGACGTTTTTCGAATATATAAAAAATGCTGAGAGCAAGAAGTTCACCAGGGGGCCACACCCTGCCCACAAGGGTGGGGGGCGCGCCCTACCCCCCTGGGCATGCCCCGTACCTCGTGGCCCCCCTGGTGGCCCTCCGATGACCATCTTCTGCTATATGAGGTCTTTCGATGAGGAAAAATCATAAGCCATCTTCTCGGACGAAACTCCGCCGCCACAAGGCAGAACCTTGGCGGAACCAATCTAGGGCTCTGGCGGAGCTGTTCTGCCGGGGAAACTTCCCTCTGGGAGGGGGAAATCATCGCCATCGTTATCACCACCGCTCCTCTCATCGGGAGAGGGCAATCTCCATCAATATCTTCACCAGCACCATCTCCTCTCAAAACCCTAGTTCATCTTTTGTATCCAATTCCTATCTCCAAGTCCGGGATTGGTACCTGTGGGTTGCTAGTAGTGTTAATTACTCCTTGTAGTTGATGCTAGTTGGTTTATTTGGTGGAAGATCATATGTTCAGATCCTATATGCATATTAATACCCCTCTGATTATGAACATGAATATGCTTTGTGAGTAGTTACGTTTGTTCCTGAGGACATGGGAGAAGTCTTGCTATTAGTAGTCATGTGAATTTGGTCTTCGTTCGATATTTTGATGAGATGTATGTTGTCATCCCTCTAGTGGTGTCATGTGAACGTCGACTACATGACACTTAACCATTGTTTGGGTATAGAGGAAGGCATTGGGGAGTAATAAGTAGATGATGGGTTGCTAGAGTGACAGAAGCTTAAACCCTAGTTTATGCGTTGCTTCATAAGGGGCTGATTTGGATCCATATGTTTCATGCTATGGTTAGGTTTACCTTAATACTTTTGTTGTAGTTGCGGAGCTTGCAATAGAGGTTAATCATAAGTGGGATGCTTGTCCAAGTAAGGACAGTACCCAAGCACCGGTCCACCCACATATCAGATTATCAAAGTACCGAACGCGAATCTTATGAACGTGATGAAAACTAGCTTGACGATATTCCCATATGTCCTCTGGAGCGCTTTTCTCTATATAAGAGTTTGTCCAGGCTTGTCCTTTGCTACAAAAAGGATTGGGCCATCTTGCTGCACTTTATTTACTTTTGTTACTTGTTGCTCGTTACAAATTATCCTATCACAAAACTATCTGCTACCACTTATTTCAGTACTTGCAGAGAATACCTTGCTGGAAACTGCTTATCATTTCCTTCTGCTCCTCGTTGGGTTCGACACTCTTACTTATCGAAAGGACTACGATAGATCCCCTATACTTGTGGGTCATCATGAACCTAGTTTGGGGGGGGGGGAGGTATGCATTCATAGCTTAGGATTCCCTTTGTTTCGACACAAGGGACGGGGGCTGCTAGCTAGTTCGCACTTTACTAGGTGAACCTTGGTTGGGGGGGGGGAGGGGGCATGCATTCATAGCTTAGGATTCCCTTCATGCCGACACCAGAGGGGGGTGGGGGTGGGGCAAGCAATACCATGCTCTTTGCGAGATAGGTGCCACATCGAAGTTGCATTTGCTATTTGAAAATCAAACCACCCTTTTCATACATAAATTTGGTCCACATGCAAGTGTGTTCGTGTTCTGACCCTCTCCCGTGTCATTTTTCGCCAAATTTATGAACATTAGACAAGTAGGATGACACAACAGACACGGTTCACTCAAACTAACAGTGTGCATTGGGCTCCACGAGACTCCCCCTCTAAAAAATATCAACCCGCATGCAGCTTTTTTTCTGTTTGATAACACACAATTATTGTGTTTCGACTGTGTGTGATGTTTCTTGTTCCCAATCCCGTCTGCATCCCTCGAAAATATCTTCCCGCCTCGAGGGTTTTTCTGTTTCATAACACACGGTTGTTATCTCCAGACCGTGTGCGATGCACCATCATCAAAATTTTCAATAGCCCCGGCATTTCACTCCTTCGTTTGACTCCCGCGTAGTAAAATTTTCAGTACCCGTGCCATTTCCTCAAACACACCCCCGCCCCCTCCACACACACACACACCAAAAACTTCGCGGGCGTGTGCGCACACACACACCCTTCCTTGCTCGAAACCCTAGCAAGGTCCCCGCTGCCGCCGCTGCAAGGCCTCCATTGTCAACATCTGGTGGTTTGCCCATGCAGCTTACCCACTGATCTCCATACCCAGGCCGCCTTGAGTTTCTTAGATGACGCCTGCCAAACACCCACTTTCCCACAGATCCCCATCCCCATCTAAATCCCCCACTCCAGAGCATCGCAGCCCAAGCCCGGCTACGCTCCCCGTGGAGCTCGAGGAGTGACTGGCCCAAAAGAGGTGTATCGCGGTCTCTTCGCCAGACATCACCGAGGAAGCTGACGACCATTACTAGCGGCAGGCACTTATGCAGCGGGCTAGAGTATGCAATCATGTCTCGGCCGCCGGCTATGACATCGAGGTCATCGACATCGACGGCCTGAGGCGGGCTATGTCACAGGTTAAGTGGCCTACCCCCAACCCCTCGGGTTCAACCGCCGTTGATCTCATACATGGCCCCGCCGCTGATCTCCTCTAGCTCGCTGCCAAAAATTTGCCATCCTACATCGCCATCGAGCCCCTTTCTTCATTTATGAAGGACACGTTCTGCGACGCTGGCTTGGGATCCACAGCTTCCAAGTCAGACCTCATCGACGGCAACCACGAGGAGGGCACCCTCTCCGACTCTTCCAAGGGGAAAGATCCCATCTGCTCTTCCAAGGGGAAAGAGCCCGTCTGCGACATCAGGGAGGGCACCCTACAGCCGTTCTCTTCCAAAGGGAAGGAGACCATCTGCGACAACATGGAGTGCATCGAGGGTCTGTGATCTTGCCACGGGAACGAGCCCATCTGTGACAAGTGAGGAAACCCATGATTTGTTTTGCCATGCCTCTTCATAGGGGTAAACCCATGATTTGTTTTGTCGAGTCCCTTTTGTAGTGTAGTGAGAATATGTCCAATTTTAATTGCTATATCTGGTTGTTTGCAGTATGCCTTGTTTATTTAAGTTGTTTACAATGTGATGCTCTATATGTGCAATTATTTACTGTGAAGTGCATTTGACCAATCCAGTTTTAAATATACCGATAGGAGTGCATATATTTGCTTGCTATTAAGCCTGTTATAGCTAGCATATGCCTCTTTTAAAGTTTTTTGATTGTTTGGTTGTTTGTAGTTAGCATATGTCCAGTTTCAAATGCTATCTTTGGTTGTTCGTAGTATGCCTTGTTTATTCCAGTTATTCACAACATGATGTTCTATATGTGCAAGTATGAACTGTGCAGTTCAATTTCATCAGTACCAGTTTCAACAATACCACTATGAATGACTACATTTGGTTGCTGCATCTTGTAGTTAACACGCCTTTCCATTTTTATTTAACAATAACCAGTGTACTTGGACCGGCACAATACTAGTTTGAAAGACTATGTCTGTTTGTTGTTAAATTTTAGGCCTGTTGCAGCCAACACACCTTTCCACTTGTTTTGCTTTACTAGCGTGCTTAAACATGCACACTGAAGCTATCTTTTAGAGATTATTTTGTCTGCCATGGATAATTTTGGTTGATGTTTAGCCTGTTGTGCTTAACGTGCTTCTCAATGTACCTACACGGGACAATTTTGGGAACGACTGCTGTTTTCCATCGAGGTTAGTTTCATCCCATGGCTTATATATTCTCACTGTTCAGGATATCGGTAGCTGGTACCATATAGGCCGGGGGCTGATAAGGGACTAATCGGTGAATCGGACTTTTAACTGAATATATCTGCAACCCATTTATCATTAGGTTAACTAGGGCCAGACGTAATATATCTAAGGCTACATAGAAACATGCACTGTACTGAATGTCTAAAAATGCAATCCTAGGCTACAAGCGACAAGGAAGAGTGTTACATTAATATTCTGATGATGTCTAGATATACGTAGAAGAGCAGCAGCAACAACAACAACAACACAACCCTGTTTGGATACTCAACTTAGCTAGAGGTTAGAGTTAGTTTCTAGCTCATGACTAACGTTGAACTAACTCCATCCAAAGAGTTGTTTGGATGACATGGTTAGATTGACAATAAATGCACTAGGAGAACTAGCTCCAATTAGCACCTCTTGGGCTAGATAGTTTTTTTGGGTGGGTTATAGATGCAACTAGCTCAAACTAGCCCTCATGTTTAGATATACTTTAGGGCTATTTGAGCCCGAACTAGCTCAAACTAACTGTAACCCATGGATACAACAGCAGTTAATCAGCCGATAATTTTTAAGAATGCAATAAACTCCTTCTGGCCCATGCTACCTCTTGAGCACATCGTTGGTTTTCTCTTGAAGAGGAAAGGGTGATTCAGTAAAGTAGCGAAAGTATTTCCCTCAGTTTTTGAGAACAAGGTATCAATCCAGTAGGAGACCACTCGCGAGTCACCTTGTACCTACACAAACAAATAAGAACGTCGCAACCAATGCGATAAAGGGGTTGTCAATCCCTTCACGGTCACTTATGAGAGTGAGATCTGATAGATATGATAAGATAATATTTTCGGTATTTTTATGACAAAGATAAAAAATAAAGATTGCAAAATAAACGGTGCAAATAATAACTTGGTAACGAGAGATTAATATGATGGAGAATAGACCCGAGGGCCATAGGTTTCACTAGTGGCTTCTCTCGAGAGCATAAATATTACGGTGGGTGAACAAATTACTGTCGAGCAATTGATATAATTGAGCATAGTTATGAGAATATCTAGGTATGATCATGTATATAGGCATCACGTCCGTGACAAGTAGACCGACTCCTGCCTGCATCTACTACTATTACTCCACACATCGACCGCTATCCAGCATGCATCTAGAGTATTAAGTTCATAAGAACACAGTAACGCATTAGGAAAGATGACATGATGTAGATGGATAAACTCATGCAATATGATATAAACCCCATCTTTTTATCGTCGATGGAAACAATACAATATGTGTCATTTCCCTTTCTATCACTAGGATCGAGCACCGCAAGATTGAACCCAAAGCTAAGCACTTCTCCCATTACAAGAAAGATCAATCTAGTAGGCCAAACCAAGCTGATAATTCGAAGATACTTGCAAAGATAACCAATCATACATAAAAGAATTCAGAGAAGATTCAAATATTGTTCATAGATAAACTTGATCATAAACCCACAATTCATCGGATCTCAACAAACACACCGCAAAAGAAGATTACATCGAATAGATCTCCGAGATAATCGAGGAGAACTTTGTATTGAGATCCAAAGAGAGAGAAGAAGCCATCTAGCTAATAACTATGGACCCGAAGGTCTGAAGTAAACTACTCACACATCATCGGAGAGGCTATGGTGTTGATGTAGAAGCCCTCCATGATCAATGCCCCCTCCGGCGGAGCTCTGGAAAAGGCCCCAAGATGGGATCTCTTGGGTAGAGAAGGTTGCAGCGGTGGAATTAGGTTTTCATGGTGCTCCTAGATGGTTTCGGGGTACATAGATATATATATAGGAGGAAGAAGTAGGTCGGTGGAGCAACGAGGGCGCCACGATGGTGGAGGGCGCGCCCAGGGGGGTAGGCGCGCCCCCTGCCTCGTGGCCTCCTCATTGATTGATTGAGCTCCACTCCAAGTCCTCTGAATCACGTTCGTTCAGAAAATCACGTCCCTGAAGGTTTCATTCCGTTTGGCTCGGTTTGATATGCCTTTTCTGTCAAACACTTAAATAAGCAAAAAACAACAATTTGGGTTGGGCCTCCGGTTAATAGGTTAGTCCCAAAAATAATATAAAAGTGTATAATAAAGCCCATTAATATCCAAAACAGATAATATAATAGCATGGAACAATCAAAAATTACAGGTACGTTGGAGACGTATCAAGCATCCCCAAGCTTAATTCCTGCTCGTCCTCGAGTAGGTAAATGATAAAAACAGAATTTTTGATGTGGAATGCTACTTAGCATATTCTTCAATGTATTTCTCTTTATTGTGGCATGAATATTCAGATCCGAAAGATTCAAGATAAGAGTTTAATATTGACATAAAAATAGTAATACTTCAAGCATACTAACTAAGCAATCATGTCTTCTCAAAATAACATGGCTAAAGAAAGTTATCCCTACAAAATCATATAGTCTGGCTATGCTCTATCTTCACCACACAAAATATTTAAATCATGCACAACCCCAATGACAAGCCAAGCAATTGTTTCATACTTTTGATGTTCTCAAACTTTTTCAATCTTCACGCAATACATGAGCGTGAGCCATGTACATAGCACTATAGGTGGAATAGAATGGTGGTTGTGGAGAAGACAAAAAGGAGAAGATAGTCTCACATCAACTAGGCGTATCAATGTGCTATGGAGATGCCCATCAATAGATATCAATGTGAGTGAGTAGGGATTGCCATGCAACGGATGCACTAGAGCTATAAGTGTATGAAAGCTCAGCAAAAGAAACTAAGTGGGTGTGCATCCAACTTGCTTGCTCACGAAGACCTAGGGCATTTTGAGGAAGCCCATCATTGGAATATACAAGCCAAGTTCTATAATGTAAAATTCCCACTAGTATATGAAAGTGTCAACATACGAGACTCTCTATCATGAAGATCATGGTGCTACTTTGAAGCACAAGTGTGCAAAAGGATAGTAACATTGTCCCTTCTCTCTTTTTCTCTCATTTTTCTTTTTTTCTTTTTTTATTTGGGCCTTTTCTCTTTTCTTTTTTTGGCCTCTTTTCTTTCTTTTTTTTTCGTCCGGAGTCTCATCCAGACTTGTAGGGGAATCATACTCTCCATCATCCTTTCGTCACATGGGACAATGCTTGTTCCATAATCCATCAAATCTTTACCCAAAACATGAAAACTTCACAACACAAAACTCAAATAGAAAATCTCATGAGCTCCGTTAGTAAAAGAAAACAAACTACCACTTCAAGGTACTGTAATGAACTCATTATTTATTTATATTGGTGTTAAACCTGCTGTATTCCAACTTATCTATGGTTTATAAACTCTTTTACTAGCCATAGATTCATCAAAATAAGCAAACAACACAAGAAAAACAGAATCTGTCAAAAACAGAACAGTCTGTAGTAATCTGTAGGTTTCGACTACTTCTGTAACTCCAAAAATTCTAAAATAAATTTCTGGACGTGAGGAATTTATCTATTAATCATCTGCAAAAATAATTAACTAAATATCACTTTCCAGTAAACAATGGCAGTAATTCTCGTGAGCGCTAAAGTTTCTGTTTTTTACAGCAAGATCGCAAAGACTTTCCCCAAGTCCTCCCAAAGGTTCTACTTGGCACAAACACTAACTAAAAGCATAAAACCACATCTAAACAGATGCTAGATGAATTATTTATTACTAAACAGAATCAAAAAGCAAGAAACAAAAATAAAATTGGGTTGCCTCCCAACAAGCGCTATCATTTAACGCCCCTAGCTAGGCATAAAAGCAAGGATAGATCTAGGTATTGCCATGATAATGATAAGATAAATCGCGAAAACTCATCTCATACTCCCTACGTTCAGCAGCAAGTTTTCTTTGTGGCAAGCGAAAGTAATCAAAAGGGCTAAATTTAATGGGACAAAAGTCCCCAAGATCAAGCTCGGGAGGTGTTGGTTCCTCCTTTGGCCCCTCATATTGCACAACCAATTCATCATCATAAGCATTCTTTTGGCAAAAAGTCATGAGCTTATGTTCAAGAGAAAAACCTAACCCATTATTCTGGATAGCAAAATTAATATTAAGTTCGGAAATCCTATCAACTAGAACATTGGTAGGAACCTTTGTTCTAAGGTTTTCATTAAAAGCAACATGATCTAAAGATCGCAAGCGCATTATGTATTCTTGATAAAAAAAGGATTATTTCTGTGGGAGGATGGCCAGCGTCCACCCTATAATGCGCAAAAATTTCATTGGCTTCTCTTATTATAGATCTCAACTCATGAGCCAAAAAGATAGTAGCTGCTCGCTTAACAGAAGAATGCTCGATATTGGAAAATTCTAGAAAAATCCTTTGGATGCAAGGGTGCACATGAAGAAATTGTCTTTCAAGTTCGACTATGAGCAAAGATATAGCATCCGCAAAACTACTAGTTCTATGAAGAATAGACCCTCCCATAGTGGGTAGAGCGCTGGCACAGGTAAAGAAATCTTGAATAACTCCTTTTCCAATAATATTACCACTACCGATTCGAAACTTTTTAGTGTGCAAAATAGTAGGTTTTTTATGAGGATAATCAAAAGCATCAACGTTTTCCATATTATTATCCTTATCAACGATAAATTCCCCAATTTCAGACATGACAACAACAAATCGCACGAAGAAAGGGCACACAAGAGACAAATGGAACAAGAAAAGAGAAGGGGAACGGAAAAAGAGGGCGAATAAAATGGCAAGGGTGAAGTGTGGGAGAGGAAAACGAGAGGCAAATGGCAAATAATGTAATGCGAGAGATAAGAGTTGTGATGGGTACTTGGTATGTCTTGACTTGGCGTAGATCTCCCCGGCAACGGCGCCAGAAATCCTTCTTGCTACCTCTTGAGCACTACGTTGGTTTTCCCTTGAAGAGGAAAGGGTGATGCAGTAAAGCAGCGTAAGTATTTCCCTCAGTTTTTGAGAACCAAGGTATCAATATAGTAGGAGACCACGCGCGAGTCACCTCGTACCTACACAAACAAATAAGAACCTCGCAACCAACGCGATAAAGGGGTTGTCAATCCCTTCACGGTCACTTATGAGAGTGATATCTGATAGTTATGATAAGATAATATTTTTGGTATTTTTATGATAAAGATAAAAGGTAAAGATTGAAAATAAACAGTGCAAAGAATAACTTGGTAACAAGAGATTAATATGATGGAGAATAGACCCGAGGGCCATAGGTGTCACTAGTGGCTTCTCTCGAGAGCATAAGTATTACGGTGGGTGAACAAATTACTGTCGAGCAATTGATAGAATTGAGCATAGTTATGAGAATATCTAGGTATGATCATGTATATAGGCATGACATCCGTGATAAGTAGACCGACTCCTGCCTACATCTACTACTATTACTCCACACATTGACCTCTATCCAGCATGCATCTAGAGTATTAAGTTCATAAGAACAGAGTAACACAATAGGCAAGATGACATGATGTAGAGGGATAAACTCATGCAATATGATATAAACCCCATCTTTTTATCCTCGATGGCAACAATACAATACGTGTCATTTCCCTTTCTATCACTAGGATCGAGCACCGCAAGATTGAACCCGAAGCTAAGCACTTCTCCCATTGCAAGAAAGATCAATCTAGTAGGCCAAACCAAACTGATAATTCGAAGAGACTTGCAAAGATAACCAATCATACATAAAAGAATTCAGAGAAGATTCAAATATTGTTCATAGATAAACTTGATCATAAACCCACAATTCATCGGATCTCGACAAACACACTGCAAAAGAAGATTACATCGAATAGATGTCCAAGAAAATCGAGGAGAACTCTGTATTGAGATCCAAAGAGAGAGAATAAGCCATCTAGCTAATAACTATGGACCCGAAGGTCTGAAGTAAACTACTCACACATCATGGGAGAGGCTATGGTGTTGATGTAGAAGCCCTTCGTGATCAATGCCCCCTCCGACGGAGCTTCAGAAAAGGCCCCAAGATGGGATCTCTTGGGTACAGAAGGTTGCGGCGGTGGAATTAGGTTTTCGTGGTGATCCTGGATGGTTTCGGGGTACGTAGATATATATATATAGGAGGAAGAAGTAGGTCGGTGGAGCAATGAGGGGCCCACGAGGGTGGAGGGCGCGCCCAGGGAGGGTAGGCGCGCCCCCTGCCTCGTGGCCTCCTCATTGATTGCTTGACGTCCACTCCAAGTCCTCTGGATCATGTTCGTTTAGAAAATCACGTTCCCGAAGGTTTCATTCCGTTTGGACTCCGTTTGATATTCCTTTTTTGCGAAACACTGAAATAGACAAAAAAACAGCAATTTGGGCTGGGCCTCCGGTTAGTAGGTTAGTCCCAAAAAGAATATAAAAGTGTATAATAAAGCCCATTAATATCCAGAACAGATAATATAATAGCATGGAACAATAAAAAATTATAGGTACGTTGGGGACGTATCAGCCCATAATATAAGATGTTAATTCATCTAATATGTGAGTATATTGGATGTTATAAGATATTATAAAAGAGTGTTGTACTACATCATTGTGCAATTGCTGTTTAGATTCTAATATAAACTTGGTGCTTTTAGGTACATATGTCATTGGTAAAGATCCGTGCTTCGACCCTTTCTGCGTATGTGGCAATGAGATATCGATGAACCCGCATCAAGTGAGGAAGCTGGTAAACATTGTTAGTAAAATGGTCCAAAGATGGCAATTAAACTATTTGTTTACACTTTATCCAAGACAACAATAAACTGCAGGATGGTAAGTAAGAACTCTGCAGCCTTCTTTTTACTGCCCATAATGAGTTGTGTTAGATGACAATGTCTGAATCTTTTATCCTTTGCAGTGGTTGCCAAAGCAGTTTACTCAAGATTACCTCTCAAACTACATGATTGGTTGGCATGCAAAGGTTAAAGTATTTCTACCAGAACACAATGCTTATGTAGATGTTTTCGTGAAGACCGTGAAGGATGGGCGGTCGGCCATCACAAGGGGTTGGACTAGAGTCATGCGTTCCTTCTGCATGGAGGAGGGCACAATATGGGCATTCTACTTCACCTTGTTCAGCAACCAGAATGTATTTCACCTCTTTCTTTACCGTCTTTAATAGTACAAGTATAAAACCGTGGTTCATTATTGTTTATTTGGTTCTTATGTAATTCTTGAACATATGTACCTATGAATCGAATAATGCATTGGTTGTTTGAACCTGATGGATATGAATAAAGATATAGCATACATTCAAATTCAAATTCAAATCCTGTACAATTTGAAATAGCGGCAATTAAATTACGGTGAAATTATGCTCTCTAGGTCGTTACGGCACACACGGTTGGTAAAACACAAACGTTTGCGACATACACCATAATCTGAGATGGTTCACAAAGAGGAAACGTGTTCAAGCATGCTGAAAGCAGAAGTGCTCCCTGAGTGGTTTTGGTAATTATTGTCAGCATATCTCTTGTTGGACTAATACTTTTATCTAGTATATTTCAGATGAGTTCAACAATGGAGTGGCTTGGAAAAGAGGATGTGGAACCTCTTATAGGTGCTAAGGAGAGAAGATTGGCAAAAGCTCAAAAGCTCAAGACTCTGCATTTTCATTTTAGTGATCCAAGATCACATTGAGTCCATAGGAAAGCCAATACTATTAAAAGGGGATGAGGTGTTGCTTAATGGCTTTCTTGCTCAAAGTGCTTAGGGTATGCTCCAAAGCCCTCAACCACTTTCTCATATCCACATATGTCCCAAACCAAAAGTCAAACTCGGCCCCACCGACATGTTCTATCCGGCGCCACCGAGTTCACTTGACATAGCCACTGCCAGAAACCCTAATCAATTCAGTCTCACCGATGGGATCCCGGTCTCACCGAGATGGGCTTGCGAACTCTCTGTTGCCTGTTGCAATTATTTCAGTCCCACTAAGATAAGCAATCGGTCCCACCGAGTTTGCTTGACCAACTCTTTGTTTTGCTTATTGCCAAAATAGGTCCCACCGAGTTTGTGTAATTGGTCGAACCGAGATGAGTTTTTACCCTAACCCTAGCACATCGGTCCCACCGAGTTGATCATATCGGTCCCACCGAAAAGCCTAACGTTCACATTTTGAACTGAATTGGTCTGACCGAGTTTCTGATTCGGTCCCACCGAGTTTGGTAAATTGTGTGTAATGGTTAGATTTTGTGTGGAGGCTATATATATACCCCTCCACCCTTCCTTCATTAGTAAGGAGAGCCATCAGAACGTGCCTACACTTCCAGCATTCATTTTCTGAGAGAGAACCACCTACTCATGTGTTGAGACCAAGATATTCCATTCCAACCATATGAATCTTGATCTCTAGCCTTCCCCAAGTTGCTTTCCACTCAAATCATCTTTCCACCAAATCCAAATCTATGAGAGAGAGTTGAGTGTTGGGGAGACTATCATTTGAAGCACAAGAGCAAGGAGTTCATCATCAACACACCATCTATTACCTTTTGGAGAGTGGTGTCTCCTAGATTGGTTAGGTGTCACTTGGGAGCCTCCGACAAGATTGTGGAGTTGAACTAAGGAGTTTGTATGGGCAAGGAGATCGCCTACTTCGTGAAGATCTACCCTAGTGAGGCAAGTCCTTCATGGGCGATGGCCATGGTGGGATAGACAAGGTTGCTTCTTCGTGGACCCTTCGTGGGTGGAGCCCTCTGTGGACTCGCGCAACCGTTACCCTTCGTGGGTTGAAGTCTCCATCAACGTGGATGTACGATAGCACCACCTATCGGAACCACGCCAAAAATCTTAGTGTCTCCAATTGTGTTTGCACACTCCAATCCCATCCCTTTACTTCCTTGCAAGTTGCATGCTTTACTTTCTGTTGCTCATATACTCTTGACATGCTTGCTTGAAATGTATTGTGAATGGTTAAACTTGTGCTAAAACTCCACCTTAACTTAAAGAAATTAAAAATTGCTACTTTTCTTTGCTAAGAGTCTATTCACCCCCCTTTAGACACCTCTTCTTGATCCTTTCAATTGGTATCAGAGCATTGGTCTCCATTGCTTTTTTTTAAACACCTTTGGAGGAATATGGATGAGTCTACGTTGGGGAGTCTTAGAAGTAGAGTGCCTATACTTGATGGAGAGTTCTTTCATGGGTGGAAAATTGAGATGCTTTAGATTTTCAATGAATATCATTTGAACAAGTACATTACTAGCCCTTGTGCACCTCATGTTGACCCCTTGCATCCTACCCTTGATGAGTCTATTGACATGATCCGTAATCTTAGAACTGTCAATTTAATCACTAGAGGATTACCTAGAAACTTGATTGCTATCTTGCCTGCTCTTGATTGTGCCTACACCTTATGGAGATTTCTTGAGGAACGATTTCCAAACTATTCCTTGCAAAACTTGGATGAAATTCTTCATAAGTCTATTGCTTTGAGTAAGATGAGTTCCAATGATCCCAAATTTGGTGACTGTCTATTTGAGCTTACTAATCTTACGCGTGCCAAAGGAGATGTTGGAATAATTAGCAGTATCATCTCCGAAGCCATTAGAATTCATGAAGATGATTATTGTGATGACCATTTATCTAATGAATTACCCTCTCTAGGAATTAACCCATCACAAGACGATGTTGAACATGGATACTATGATGAGGATGATGATAGTGACTTTGATCTCGACGAGTCTATGAGACACTTTGGTCTTATGGCTAATCTTCGCGGCTACATGGCTGGAGGAAAGCAATGGGTTCTTGATAGTGGATGTACAGATCACATGACCGGAGACAAGGATATGTTTCATGAGCTTGCTGAAAACGACGACCCTCGAAAGTATGTCACTTTTGGTGACAACTCAAAGGGCAAGGTGGTTGGCCTTGTTAAGGTGGCCATCTCACATGATAGCTCCATACAAAATGTTATGCTTGTTGAATCTCTTGGATATACTTTTCGTATCTAGATTTGCTGACTTTGGTTTCAATGTCCTATTTACTGAAGTAGATTGCCAAGTGTTTCATAGAGATAACCACAATATGGTCTTTACCGATTTACGTAGAGGTGATCTTTACATTGTTGATTTCACAAAAAAAGCTCAACCTAGAACTTGCTTAATTGCTAAATCTTCTAAAGGTTGGTTGTGGCATAGAATATTAGGTCATGTGGGCATGCGAAATCTTGATAAGCTTATTAAAGGTGATCATATCCTTGGAGTAAAAGATGTTATATTTGACAAGGATAGATTGTGCAGTGCTTGTCAAGCAGGAAAACAAGTTGGAGGAAGTCATCCCGTGAAGAACATTATGACCACGAGAAGACCGCTCGAGCTACTTCATATGGATCTCTTTGGTCCCAATGCCTACAAAAGTCTCGGTGGTAACTCATTTAGTCTAGTCATAGTTGATGATTTTTTAAGATTTACGTGGGTGTTCTTTCTTGATGATAAATCGCAGGTTCAAAATATCTTCAAGAACTTCGCTAGGAAGGCCCAAAATCAATTTGAAGTGAATATCAAGAAGGTTCGAAGCGACAATGGAACGGAGTTCAAGAACGCAAATGTGGATACCTTTCTTGACGAAGAAGGGATTTCACATGAGTTCTCGGCTACGTACACACCTCAACAAAATGGACTTGTTGAGAGGAAGAACCGGACTCTTATTGAGATGGCAAGAACGATGCTTGATGAGTACAAGACGCCAAAACACTTTTGGGCAGAAGCGGTCGAGACAGCTTGTCATGTAACCAATCGCTTGTATCCTCACAAGCTACTCGGCAAGACGGCATACGAGCTTCTCACCGGTAACAAACCCCAAGTTGGATACTTTCGGGTATTCGGCTCAAAGTGCTACATTCTTGATAAGCATCGTCGTTCTAAATTTGCTCCTAAATCTCATGAGGGTTTCCTACTTGGTTATGGCTCAAACTCTCACACTTACCGTGTCTACAACAATTTCACCCGAAAGGTTGAAGAGACGGTAGATGTGAAGTTTGATGAATCTAACGGCTCGCAAGTAGAGCAATTGCCAATTGATGTAGGAGACAAAGACCCTTCGAAAGCAATCCAAGACTTGTCTATTGGCAAGATTCGTCCAACAGAGGTGAAGGAGAGTACCTCGTCCATCCAAGTGGAAGCTTCTACCTCAGGACAAGGTGAACCAAGAGTTGACATGGAAGCATCCACAAGTGGGACATGGCAAAATGAGGAAAACGAGGAAGTACACCAAGATGAACCTCATCAACCTCATTCTCTACCTCGACAAGAGAACGACAACGTCAACAATGAAGAAGGCCAAGAAGAAGAACGAGATGATGAAGAAGATGCTCCACCCCGACCCAAACAAAAGCTCCCATGAGTTTGAGCAACGGTTTCACGAGACCATCTGTTGAACAAATCTTCAACGATATTCAAACCGGGAGAATCACTCGCTCTAAAACTCGTTTGGCTAATTTTTGTGAACATTATTCGTTCATTTCTAGCATTGAACCTATGAAGGTTGAAGAAGCATTGGAAGATCCGGATTGGATAAATGCCATGCACGAAGAGCTACACAACTTTGAGAGAAACCAAGTGTGTACATTGGTCAAGAAGACCGATAATAACCACAACATCATCGGTACCTAATCGGTGTTTCACAACAAGCAAGACGAAGATGGACAAGTCGTTCGCAACAAAGCACGTCTCGTTGCCCAAGGCTACACTTAAGTCGAAGGTATGGACTATGGTGAGACATATGCCCCCGTTGCTAGACTTGAGTCCATCCGCATCTTACTTGCCTATGCTAATCACCATGATATCACCTTGTACCAATTGGACATTAAAAGTGCTTTTCTAAATGGAGAAATTGAGTAGGAAGTTTATGTTAAACAACCTCTCGGCTTTGTTAATCCTAAGAAACCCGATCATGTTTACAAACTCCACAAAGCTCTTTATGGTCTTAAACAAGCTCCTAGAGCGTGGTAAAAATGCTTGACCAAGTTCCTTATTGAAAAAGACTTTGAGATTGGAAAGATTGATTCTACTCTTTTCACTAAAAGGGTTAATGGTGAATTATTTGTGTGCCAAATTTATGTTGATGATGTCATATTTGGTTCAACTAACCCTCATTTTAGTGAAAAGTTTGGAAAGCTAATGTCGGAGAAGTTTGAGATGTCTATGATGAGTGAACTCAAGTTCTTTCTTGGGTTGCAAATCAAGCAAACCAAGGAAGGCACCTTTGTTTCTCAAACAAAGTACACCAAGGACTTATTCAAGAAGTTCAACATGCAAGAAAGCAAAGGTATGAAAATTCCCATGCCTACTAGTGGACATCTTGACTTGACCAAAGATGGCAAACCGGTTGACCAAAAGGTTTATCGCTCTATGATTGGTTCATTGTTATATCTATGTGCCTCCCGTCCCGATATTATGCTAAGTGTGTGCATGTGTGCACGATATCAAGCGGCCCCCAAAGAGTGTCATCTTAAGGCTGTGAAAAGGATAGTGAGATACTTAACCCATACACCAAATTTTGGCATTTGGTATCCTAAGAGGTCCTCTTTTGATCTTGTTGGCCACTATGATTCAGACTACGCTGGTGACAAGGTTGATAGGAAGTCCACTTAGGGTACTTGTCAATTTCTTGGTAGATCTCTTGTGTCTTGGTACTCCAAGAAACAAAACTTGGTATCCTTACCCACCGCCAAAGCGGAATACATTGTTGCCGGTTCATGTTGTGCTCAATTACTTTGGATGACCCAAACTCTTAAATATTATGGGATCTATGTGAAACATGTTCCATTGCTTTGTGACAATGAAAGTGCTATTAAGATTGCTCATAATCCCATGCAACATTCTCGAACTAAGAATATTGAAGTTCGTCATCATTTAATTCGAGATCATGTTGCTAAAGAGGACATTGATCTTAAGCATGTTCATACCGACAAGCAATTGGCAGATATATTCACCAAACCGCTTAATGAGAAAGTATTTTGCCGTTTGAGAGGTGAATTGAACATCATTGATGCTTCAAACTTGGAGTAGATACTCCATTTAGATACATGCAAGGCATGAGACTTTGACTAATCGTTGATATTTCTCTTATGATGATGATCATATGTCTTGGATATATATATTTGCATCCTTGCATGCTATCTAACCCTTGTAGGTACTTGGATGAATCAAATCTATGAGATTGCTAATCACTCACATCTTGAGCAATCTCTACATCACCAAGTCTCTACAATATGGTGGTTGAAGACAAGGAAGCATGAAACCCTTCAACATATCCTTTGACCATTTCTATATATCAAATTTCACTTGGTATCAAATTCATGACTGTCATTTTGGATACACAAGTGCTCTTCCTTGCAAGACTAACCCATGTAGGTAGATGAACTCAAACTACAAGCGGTGCTCCCAATCATTGATGAGCTTCATCAACCTTGAGCATCCCGCACAAGTTCAACTACATGATCAAGATCAACACCACCACCCAAGGTATGTTATTCCATCTTAGAGAAGCTTTACCCCAAGTCATGGGTCAAAGCAACTCAACAAGATGCGAATACATCAATTGCTTAAACGAAAAATGGTAACCTCATTTTGAGCTTACACGATGAGTATAACCTACGATCAAGTGTTCTCACTTGACTCCTCAGTCAATATACTCTAACATAGGTGACTTTGTCGCCGAACAATTCTAGATGAAGTTCCCTAGTGTTTCTTTGTGTTCTTGCATACTCCATCCAGATTTATTTTCTTTGTTTTGTTCTACATTCCCTGCATCTAATTCATTGCAAATCTTTAAGTTAATTCCTTGTAAATCTTTGTGAGATCTTATTTACGTAGTGAGCTGAGGTGACAAATGTTCTCTCTATGTTGAACTCGGTCACACCGATCTGTCGCTTTTGGTCAAACCGAACCATTTCGGTGCCACCGAAGAATACAACTCGGTGTTACCGATTTCACTACAGAAAAGACAATTTGCCACTTGCATCCTTCATTTTTACTCCAGCTCCACTCAATGATTCTTGTCCTCTACCAGCATCACACTCTATATGCTACTTTGCTCTGTGACTCAAGGACCAAACCTATTTTGACTCACAGTCTAGAAGATCCCTTCTTGGAAATTGATGTCAAAGGGGGAGAGAGATCACATCAAAGCTTAATCACTTCAAATAGAGGGAGAGTACTTCAAAAGGGTAGAGAGAGACCCAGAGACCCCAGATGCTTGGTGTTCAAGAGGAGAGAAGTCACATGTCTTTAGAGGGGAAAGACATGTTAGTTTTTTATGTGTTGGTGCTCTGATTTTCTTTTCCCTATTTTCTCCCATTATCCTATATAAGATTCAGGGGGAGAAATACTTCTAGGGAAGGAAATCCTTCAATTCATTGCATATATTTACCTTTGGGGACATGTCTATATCCAATAGGAGTACCCAGTGCTCAGTCTCTACATGTCATCCCAGTCTTCGTACTCTTGTGGTTTGCAGTTCTTGCTATGTTTAGTAGATGTATCTGTGTTATCTAACCTTGTTTACCCGGGTTCATCTCTTCCTAAGCCAGCTTAAGACCACAAGGTAAGTATATGCATCACATTCATGTGCATGATGATCTCTTGCCAATGTACATATTGTTTGCAAGAAGGAAACATGAACATGAAGCTACAATTTCGATATTCACATCATTTGCTCTGATGCATATAGCCAAGATACATGTAACTCATTGCTTGCTCTATTATGATTATGCATTCACATGCTCTTATACTCTATACTTACATGATTGCATACATGTAGGGGGAGCCTATGCATGTTACATGTCTTTCCAAAGCTTTACTTGCTATTCTCTATATCTTTATCTAAAAGCTTTGGTGTATGTTGTCATCAATTACCAAAAAGGGGGAGATTGAAAGCACAAGTGCTCCCTGCGTGATTTTGGTAAGTAATGTCAACATATCTCTTGTTGGACTAATACTTTTATCTAGTATATTTCATATGAGTTCAACAATGGAGTGGCTTGGAAAAGAGGATGTGGAACCCCTTCTAGACGCTAAGGAGAGAAGATTGGCAAAAGCTCAAAATCTCAAGACTCGCATTTTCATTTTAGTGATCCAAGATCACATTGAGTCCATAGGAAAGCCAATACTATTAAAAGGGGATGAGGTGTTGCTTAATGGCTTGCTTGCTCAAAGTGCTTAGTGATATGCTCCAAATCCCTCAACCACTTTCTCATATCCACATATGTCCCAAACCAAAAGTCAAACTCGGCCCCACCGATTTGATCTATCCGGCGCCACCGAGTTCACTTGACATAGCCACTGCTAGAAACCCTAGTCACTTCGATCTCAACGATGGGATCTCGGTCTCACAGAGATGGGCTCACAAACTCTCTGTTACATGTTGCAATAATCTCAGTCCCACCGAGATATGCAATCGGTCCCACCGAGTTTGCTTGCGCAACTCTCTGTTTTGCTTATTACGAGAATCGGTCCCACCGCGAGTTTTTGTAATCGGTCAAACCGAGATGAGGTTTTACCCTAACCCTAGCACATTGTGATGGGTTTCGTAGTAATTTCAAAAAAAATTCCTACGCACACGCAAGATCATGTGATGCATAGCAACGAGATGGGAGAGTGTTGTCTACGTACCCAACGCAGACCGACTGCGGAAGCGCTGACACGACGTAGAGGAAGTAGTCGTACGTCTTCACGATCCAACCGATCAAGCACCGAAACTACGGCACCTCCGAGTTCGAGCACACGTTCAGCTCGATGACGATCCCCGGACTCCGATCCAGCAAAGTGTCGGGGAAGAGTTCCGTCAGCACGACGCGTGGTGACGATCTTGATGTACTACAGCAGCAGGGCTTCGCCTAAACTCCGCTACAGTATTATTGAGGTATATGGTGGCAGGGGGCACCGCACACACGGCTAAGGAATAGATCACGTGGATCAACTTGTATCTCTAGAGGTGTCCCCTGGCTCCGTATATAAAGGAGTAGAGGGGGGGAGGCTGGCCGGCCAAGGAGGGAGGCGCAGGAGAGTCCTACTCCCTCTGGGAGTAGGGTTCCCCCCCAATCCTAGTTGGAATAGGATTCGCGGAGGGGGAAAAGAGGAGGAGGGGGCCGGCCACCTCTCCTAGTCCTAATAGGACTAGGGGAAGGGGGAGGCGCGCAGCCCATCTAGGGAAGCCCCTTCTCTTTTCCACCAAGGCCCACTATGGCCCATATAGCTCCCGAGGGGTTCCGGTAACCCTCCCGGTATTCCGGTAAAATCCCGATTTCACCCGGAACACTTACGATATCCAAACATAGGCTTCCAATATATCAATCTTTACGTCTCGACCATTTCGAGACTCCTCGTCATGTCCGTGATCACATCCGGGACTCCGAACAACCTTCGGTTCATCAAAATGCATAAACTCATAATATAACTGTCATCGTAACCTTAAGCATGCGGACCCTACGGGTTCGAGAACAATGTAGACATGACCGAGACACGTCTCCGGTCAATAACCAATAGCGGGACCTGTGTGCCCATATTGGCTCCTACATATTCTACGAAGATCTTTATCGGTCAGACCGCATAACAACATACGTTGTTCCCTTTGTCATCGGTATGTTACTTGCCCGAGATTCGATCGTCGGTATCCAATACCTAGTTCAATCTCGTTACCGGCAAGTCTCTTTACTCGTTCCGTAATACATCATCTCACAACTAACATATTAGTTGCAATGCTTGCAAGGCTTATGTGATGTGTATTACCGAGAGGGCCCAGAGATACCTCTCCGACAATCGGAGTGACAAATCCTAATCTCGAAATACGCCAACCCAACATCTACCTTTGGAGACACCTGTAATGCTCCTTTATAATCACCCAGTTACGTTGTGACGTTTGGTAGCACCCAAAGTGTTCCTCCGGCAAACGGGAGTTGCATAATCTCATAGTCATAGGAACATGTATAAGTCATGAAGAAAGCAATAGCAACATACTAAACGATCGGGTGCTAAGCTAATGGAATGGGTCATGTCAATCAGATCATTCAACTAATGATGTGACCTCGTTAATCAAATAACAACTCATTGTTCATGGTTAGGAAACATAACCATCTTTGATTAACGAGCTAGTCAAGTAGAGGCATACTAGTGACACTTTGTTTGTCTATGTATTCACACATGTATTATGTTTCCGGTTAATACAATTCTAGCATGAATAATAAACATTTATCATGATTATAAGGAAATAAATAATAACTTTATTATTGCCTCTAGGGCATATTTCCTTCAGTCTCCCACTTGCACTAGAGTCAATAATCTAGATTACACTGTAATGATTCTAACACCCATGGAGCCTTGGTGCTGATCATGTTTTGCTCGTGGAAGAGGCTTAGTCAACGGGTCTGCAACATTCAGATCCGTATGTATCTTGCAAATCTCTATGTCTCCCACCTGGACTAGATCCCGGATGGAATTGAAGCGTCTCTTGATGTGTTTGGTCCTTTTGTGAAATCTGGATTCCTTTGCCAAGGCAATTGCACCAGTATTGTCACAAAAGATTTTCATTGGACCCGATGCACTAGGTATGACACCTAGATCGGATATGAACTCCTTCATCCAGACTCCTTCATTCGCTGCTTCCGAAGCAGCTATGTACTCCGCTTCACATGTAGATCCCGCTACGACGCTTTGTTTAGAACTGCACCAACTGACAGCTCCACCGTTTAATGTAAACACGTATCCGGTTTGCGATTTAGAATCGTCCGGATCAGTGTCAAAGCTTGCATCAACGTAACCTTTTACGGTGAGCTCTTTGTCACCTCCATATACGAGAAACATATCCTTAGTCCTTTTCAGGTATTTCAGGATGTTCTTGACCGCTGTCCAGTGATCCACTCCTGGATTACTTTGGTACCTCCCTGCTAAACTTATAGCAAGGCACACATCAGGTCTGGTACACAGCATTGCATACATGATAGAGCCTATGGCTGATGCATAGGGAACATCTTTCATATTCTCTCTATCTTCTGCAGTGGTCGGGCATTGAGTCTTACTCAACTTCACACCTTGTAACACAGGCAAGAATCCTTTCTTTGCTTGATCCATTTTGAACTTCTTCAAAATCTTGTCAAGGTATGTGCTTTGTGAAAGTCCAATTAAGCGTCTTGATCTATCTCTATAGATCTTAATGCCTAATATGTAAGCAGCTTCACCGAGGTCTTTCATTGAAAAACTTTATTCAAGTATCCCTTTATGCTATCCAGAAATTCTATATCATTTCCAATAAGCAATATGTCATCCACATATAATATTAGAAATGCTACAGAGCTCCCACTCACCTTCTTGTAAATACAGGCTTCTCCGAAAGTCTGTATAAAACCAAATGCTTTGATCACACTATCAAAGCGTTTATTCCAACTCCGAGAGGTTTGCACCAGTCCATAAATGGATCGCTGGAGCTTGCACACTTTGTTAGCTCCCTTTGGATCGACAAAACCTTCCGGTTGCATCATATACAACTCTTCTTCCAGAAATCCATTCAGGAATGCAGTTTTGACATCCATCTGCCAAATTTCATAATCATAAAATGCGGCAATTGCAAACATGATTCGGACAGACTTAAGCATCGCTACGGGTGAGAAAGTCTCATCATAGTCAACCCCTTGAACTTGTCGAAAACCTTTCGCGACAAGTCGAGCTTTGTAGACAGTAACATTACCATCAGCGTCAGTCTTCTTCTTGAAGATCCATTTATTCTCAATTGCTTGCCGATCATCGGGCAAGTCAACCAAAGTCCATACTTTGTTCTCATACATGGATCCCATCTCAGATTTCATGGCTTCAAGCCACTTTGCGGAATCTGGGCTCACCATCGCTTCTTCATAGTTCGTAGGTTCATCATGATCTAGTAGCATGACTTCCAGAACTGGATTACCGTACCACTCTGGTGCGGATCTTACTCTGGTTGATCTACGAGGTTCAGTAGTATCTTGTTCTGAAGTTTCATGATCATTATCATTAACTTCCTCACTTATTGGTGTAGGTGTCGCAGAAACAGTTTTCTGTGATGTACTACTTTCCAACAAGGGAGCAGGTACAGTTACCTCGTCAAGTTCTACTTTCCTCCCACTCACTTCTTTCGAGAGAAACTCCTTCTCAAGAAAGTTTCCGAATTTAGCAACAAAAGTCTTGCCTTCGGATCTGTGATAGAAGGTGTATCCAATAGTTTCCTTTGGATATCCTATGAAGACACATTTCTCCGATTTGGGTTCGAGCTTATCAGGTTGAAGCTTTTTCACATAAGCATCGCAGCCCCAAACTTTCAGAAACGACAACTTTGGTTTCTTGCCAAACCATAGTTCATAAGGCGTCGTCTCAACGGATTTTGATGGTGCCCTGTTTAATGTGAATGCGGCCGTCTCTAGAGCATAACCCCAAAAGATAGCGGTAAATCAGTAAGAGACATCATAGATCGCACCATATCTAGTAAAGTACGATTACGACGTTCGGACACACCATTACGCTGTGGTGTTCCGGGTGGCGTGAGTTGCGAAACTATTCCACAATTTTTCAAATGTACACCAAACTCGTAACTCAAATATTCTCCTCCACGATCAGATCGTAGAAACTTTATTTTCTTGTTACGATGATTTTCAACTTCACTCTGAAATTCTTTGAACTTTTCAAATGTTTCAGATTTATGTTTCATTAAGTAGATATACCCATATCTGCTTAAATCATCTGTGAAGGTGAGAAAATAACGATATCCGCCACGAGCCTCAATATTCATCGGACCACATACATCAGTATGTATGATTTCCAACAAATCTGTTGCTCTCTCCATAGTACCGGAGAACGGTGTTTTAGTCATCTTGCCCATGAGGCACGGTTCGCAAGTACCAAGTGATTCATAATCAAGTGGTTCCAAAAGTCCATCAGTATGGAGTTTCTTCATGCGCTTTATACCGATATGACCTAAACGACAGTGCCACAAATAAGTTGCACTTTCATTATCAACTCTGCATCTTTTGGCTTCAACATTATGAATATGTGTATTACTACTATCGAGATTCAATAAGAATAGACCACTCTTCAAGGGTGCATGACCATAAAAGATATTACTCATATAAATAGAACAACCATTATTCTCTGATTTAAATGAATAACCGTCTCGCATTAAACAAGATCCAGATATAATGTTCATGCTCAACGCTGGCACCAAATAACAATTATTTAGGTCTAATATTAATCCCGAAGGTAGATGTAGAGGTAGCGTGCCGACCGCGATCACATCGACTTTGGAACCGTTTCCCACGCGCATCGTCACCTCGTCCTTAGCCAATCTTCGCTTAATCCGTAGCCCCTGTTTCGAGTTGCAAATATTAGCAACAGAACCAGTATCAAATACCCAGGTGCTACTGCGAGCATTAGTAAGGTACACATCAATAACATGTATATCACATATACCTTTGTTCACCTTGCCATCCTTCTTATCCGCCAAATACTTGGGGCAGTTCCGCTTCCAGTGACCAGTCTGCTTGCAGTAGAAGCACTCAGTTTCAGGCTTAGGTCCAGACTTGGGTTTCTTCTCTGAGCAGCAACTGCTTGCCGTTCTTCTTGAAGTTCCCCTTCTTCTTCCCTTTGCCCTTTTTCTTGAAACTAGTGGTCTTGTTGACCATCAACACTTGATGCTCCTTCTTGATTTCTACCTCCGCAGCTTTCAGCATTGCGAAGAGCTCGGGAATAGTCTTGTTCATCCCTTGCATATTATAGTTCATCACGAAGCTCTTGTAGCTTGGTGGCAGTGATTGGAGAATTCTGTCAATGACGCAATCATCTGGAAGATTAACTCCCAATTGAATCAAGTGATTATTATACCCAGACATTTTGAGTATATGCTCACTGACAGAACTGTTCTCCTCCATCTTGCAGCTATAGAACTTATTGGAGACTTCATATCTCTCAATCCGGGCATTTGCTTGAAATATCAACTTCAACTCCTGGAACATCTCATATGCTCCATGACGTTCAAAACGTCGTTGAAGTCCCGATTCTAAGCCGTAAAGCATGGCACACTGAACTTATCGAGTAGTCATCAGCTTTGCTCTGCCAGACGTTCATAACATCTGGTGTTGCTCCAGCAGCAGGCCTGGCACCCAGCGGTGCTTCCAGGACGTAATTCTTCTGTGCAGCAATGAGGATAATCCTCAAGTTACGGACCCAGTCCGTGTAATTGCTACCATCATCTTTCAACTTTGCTTTCTCAAGGAACGCATTAAAATTCAATGGAACAACAGCACGAGCCATCTATCTACAATCAACATAAACAAGCAAGATACTATCAGGTACTAAGTTCATGATAAACTTAAGTTCAATTAATCATATTACTTAAGAACTCCCACTTAGATAGACATCCCTCTAATCCTCTAAGTGATTACGTGATCCAAATCAACTAAACCATGTCCGATCATCACGTGAGATGGAGTAGTTTCATCGGTGAACATCATTATGTTGATCATATCTACTATATGATTCACGCTCGACCTTTCGATCTTCGTGTTCCGAGGCCATATCTGTATATGCTTGGCTCGTCAAGTATAACCTGAGTATTCCGCGTGCGCAACTGTTTTGCACCCGTTGTATTTGAACGTAGAGCCTATCACACCCGATCATCACGTGGTGTCTCAGCATGAAGAACTTTCGCAACGGTGCATACTCAGGGAGAACACTTCTTGATAATTTAGTGAGAGATCATCTTATAATGCTACCGTCAATCAAAGCAAGATAAGATGCATGAAAGGATAAACATCACATGCAATCAATATAAGTGATATGATATGGCCATCATCATCTTGTGCCTGTGATCTCCATCTCCAAAGCACCGTCATGATCACCATCGTCACCGGCGCGACACCTTGATCTCCATTGTAGCATCGTTGTCGTCTCGCCAATCTTATGCTTCTACGACTATCACTACCGTTTAGTAATAAAGTAAAGCATTACATCGCGATTGCATTGCATACAATAAAGCGACAACCATATGGCTCCTGCCAGTTGCCGATAACTCGGTTACAAAACATGATCATCTCATACAATAAAATTCAGCATCATGCCTTGACCATATCACATCACAACATGCCCTGCAAAAACAAGTTAGACGTCCTCTACTTTGTTGTTGCAAGTTTTACGTGGCTGCTACGGGCTTTAAGCAAGAACCAATCTCACCTACGCATCAAAACCACAACGATAGTTTGTCAAATAGACTCCGTTTTAACCTTCGCAAGGACCGGGCATAGTCATACTTAGTTCAACCAAAGTTGGAGAGACAGTCGCCCGCAAGCCATCTATGTGCAAAGCACGTCGAGGGAACCGGTCTCGCGTAAGCGTACACGTAAGGTTGGTCCGGGTCGTCTCGTCCAACAATACCGCCGAACCAAAGTATGACATGCTGGTAGGCAGTATGACTTGTATCGTCCACAACTCACTTGTGTTCTACTCGTGCATATAACATCAACATAAATAACCTAGGCTCGGATGCCACTGATGGGTTTCGTAGTAATTTCAAAAAAATTTCCTACGCACACGCAAGATCATGTGATGCATAGCAACGAGATGGGAGAGTGTTGTCTACGTACCCAATGCAGACCGACTGCGGAGGCGCTGACACGACGTAGAGGAAGTAGTCGTACGTCTTCACGATCCAACCGATCAAGCACCGAAACTACGGCACCTCCGAGTTCGAGCACACGTTCAGCTCGATGACGATCCCCGGACTCCGATCCAGCAAAGTGTCGGGGAAGAGTTCCGTCAGCATGACGGCGTGGTGACGATCTTGATGTACTACAGCAGCAGGGCTTTGCCTAAACTCCGCTACAGTATTATCGAGGTATATGGTGGCAGGGGGCACCGCACACGGCTAAGGAATACATCACGTGGATCAACTTGTGTCTCTAGGGGTGTCCCCTGCCTCCGTATATAAAGGAGTAGAGGGGGGAGGCTGGCCGGCCAAGGAGGGAGGCGCAGGAGAGTCCTACTCCCTCTGGGAGTAGGATCCCCCCCCCAATCCTAGTTGGAATAGGATTCGCGGAGGGGGAAAAGAGGAGGAGGGGGCCGGCCACCTCTCCTAGTCCTAATAGGACTAGGGGAAGGGGGAGGCGCGCAGCCCATCTAGGGCAGCCCCTTCTCTTTGCCACCAAGGCCCACTATGGCCCATATAGCTCCCGGGGGGTTCCGGTAACCCTCCCGGTATTCCGGTAAAATCCCGATTTCACCCGGAACACTTGCGATATCCAAACATAGGCTTCCAATATATCAATCATTATGTCTCTACCATTTCGAGACTCCTCGTCATGTCTGTGATCACATCCGGGACTCCGAACAACCTTCGGTTCATCAAAATGCATAAACTCATAATATAACTGTCATCGTAACCTTAAGCGTGCGGACCCTACGGGTTCGAGAACAATGTAGACATGACCGAGACACGTCTCCGGTCAATAACCAATAGCGGGACCTGGATGCCCACATTGGCTCCTACATATTCTACGAAGATCTTTATCGGTCAGACCGCATAACAACATATGTTGTTCCCTTTGTCATCGGTATGTTACTTGCCCGTAATTCGATCGTCGTTATCCAATACCTAGTTCAATCTCATTACCGGCAAGTCTCTTTACTCGTTCCGTAATACATCATCTCACAACTAACATATTAGTTGCAATGCTTGCAAGACTTATGTGATGTGTATTACCGAGAGGGCCCAGAGATACCTCTCCGACAATCGGAGTGACAAATCCTAATCTCAAAATACGCCAACCCAACATCTACCTTTGGAGACACCTGTAATGCTCCTTTATAATCACCCAGTTACGTTGTGACGTTTGGTAGCACCCAAAGTGTTCCTCCGGCAAACGGGAGTTGCATAATCTCATAGTCATAGGAACATGTATAAGTCATGAAGAAAAGCAATAGCAACATACTAAACGATCGGGTGCTAAGCTAATGAAATGGGTCATGTCAATCAGATCATTCAACTAATGATGTGACCTCGTTAATCAAATAACAACTCATTGTTCATGGTTAGGAAACATAACCATCTTCGATTAACGAGCTAGTCAAGTAGAGGCATACTAGTGACACTTTGTTTGTCTATGTATTCACACATGTATTATGTTTCCGGTTAATACAATTCTAGCATGAATAATAAACATTTATCATGATTATAAGGAAATAAATAATAACTTTATTATTGCCTCTAGGGCATATTTCCTTCACATTGGTCCCGCCGAGTTGATCATATCGGTCCCACCGAAAATCCTAACGTTCACATTTTGAACTGAATCGGTCTGACCGAGTTTTTTGATTCGGTCCCACCGAGTTTGGTAAATTGTGTGTAACGGTTAGATTTTGTGTGGAGGCTATATATACCCCTCCACCCTTCCTTCATTAGTAAGGAGAGCCATCAAAACGTGCCTACACTTGCAGCATTCATTTTCTGAGAGAGAACCATCTACTCATGTGTTGAGACCAAGATATTCCATTCCAACCGTATGAATCTTGATCTCTAGCCTTCCCCAAGTTGCTTTCCACTCAAATCATATTTCCACCAAATTGAAATATATGAGAGAGAGTTGAGTTTTGGGGAGACTATCATTTCGAAGCACAAGACCAAGGAGTTCATCATCAACACACCATTGATTACCTTTTGGAGAGTGGTGTCTCCTAGATTGGTTAGGTTTCACTTGGGAGCCTCCGACAAGATTGTGGAGTTGAACCAAGGAGTTTGTATGGGCAAGGAGATCGCCTACTTCATGAAGATCTACCCTAGTGGGGCAAGTCCTTCATGGGCGATGGCCATGGTGGGATAGACAAGATTGCTTCGTCGTGGACCCTTCGTGGGTGGAGCCCTCCATGGACTCGTGCAACTGTTACCCTTCGTGGGTTGAAGTCTCCATCAACGTGGATGTACGATAGAACCACCTATCAGAACCACGCCAAAAATCTCCATGTCTCCAATTGCGTTTGCACACTCCAATCCCATCCCTTTACTTTCTTGCAACCTACATGCTTTACTTTGCGCTGCTCATATAGTCTTGTCATGCTTGCTTGAAATGTATTGTGAATGTTTAAACTTGTGATAAATCTCTAGCTTAACATGAAGAATTTTTTTTGCTACTTTTCTTTGTTAAGAGTCTATTCACCCACCCTCTAGACACCTCTTCTCAATCCTTTCACATGCACACAGTTGCCGTTTGCAAAGCGTGTGCGATGTCAGACAATGTCACAAACAGTCCGGGCAAACTAAACGTTTGCGTTAGTTGCCTTATCATACACGATCCGCAACCATGAGCTGTTTCTGATGAAGTATGCATCATAAATGTTGCACCATAGAATAGCGTGTGCGATAGTTGTCGTGTACGACGATGTTACGATGGTCCGATGTTTCGTAATCTTGTCCGACACTCGTACGATGATTAGCTAATCTTCTTAATTAGTTATCACATACGGTTTGGGAAAAGTGAATGTGTGTGATTGTATGCTTATCATACATGTTCTATCATACTGAACCATTTTTGATGGGCCGCGCATCATAAACGCAGCACCACAGAATACCAACTGCGATGGCAATGCGAGCACAAACGAGTAGGAGTACTGTATATGCATCTTGGCTCCCTATCCCCGACATTTTTTGGGTCGTGTGGGAAGGACCCCCTATTGCCGTCACTCACTAGGCGATGGTCCAAATGTCGTCGCGGAAAGGGGTTAAAAACCGTTTGTATAGCACCGACACGTACCCATGTTGATCCATTCATGAAACACACTAAATATTAGCTACATCCAATGCACGAGTATGACAATAGTTCTCTGTAGTTGGTGCTTTGTAAGAGAAGATGGAGACTCAAAATAAAAGTAAAATTGCATAAAAGTAAATAGATAGGACCTTCGTAGAGGGAAGCAGAGATTTGTAGAGGTGCCAGAGCTCAAGACTTAAATTAGAGAGATAAGTATCTTGAGAGGCATGCTTTTCCTATCAACGAAAATGACTGAGAATTCCCAATATCTTCCATGCTAGACAAATTATAGGCGGTTCCCAAACATAAAATAAAGTTTATTTCCTTTCCACCATTCTTTCACAAACCATGGCTAGACGTTTCCATGGATGCCTTACATACCAACACTTTCCAAGGAATTTATCATCATCATCATATTTTTTCATTTTGGAACTGGGCATCCCTATTACCTACCACACTCTCGTGTAATGACAAGTGAATAAACACTCATTATGAGAATAACATACATAGCAAGGAAAATATTGGCCACCCCCTACCGCTTCATGAGCGGTACAGGCACACAAAATGGAAAATTATTTTGAAACATTAGAGTTGACACATGCAAATTTACTAGGAACGGCATGGAAGTACCGCATATAGGTAGGTATGGTGGACTCATTTGGCACAACTTTGGGTTTAAGGAGTTGGATGCACAAGCAGCATTCCCGCTTAGTACTAATGAAGGCTAGCAAATAAACTGAGAAGCGACTAACCAAAAAGCAAAAACAGTCATAAACATGCATTGAACATAACTAACACTGAATAATGCACCATAAGTAGGATGTAACTTCATTGCATAACTATTGACTTTACGTGCATGCATAGGGAATCACAAACCTTAATAGCAAAGAATCACAATCCTTAACACCAATATTCTTACTAAACCACAATTACTCACTAACATGACTCACATATTATCACCTCCATATCACAAAACTATTGCAAGGAATCAAACTTATCATATCCAATGGTCTATATGAAAATTTTATTATATCCCTCTTGAATATTCATCACTTTGGGACCAAATTCGTATCTTGTGCAACTTACCATTACTGTTATTAACTCTCAAAAAGATATAAGTGAAGAATGAGAGTGCAAATATTTCTTCAAAATTTAATAACCGCCGTGCGCAAAAAGATATAAGTGAAGCACTAGAGCAACTGCCTAGCTCAAAAGATTTAAGTGAAGTGCATAGAATATTCTAACAAATCATGATAAACGTGTGGCTCTCTCAAATAAGTGTGTCTAGCAAAGATGATTATGACAAACTAAAAAGACTCATATAATACACGAAGCTCCAAGCAAAACTCAAGATATGTGATGAATGACTACTGCAGGATGCTGCTAACGCGACAGTACAATTAGAGACCCTTCGATGAACTATGTGCAATGCATTAATTGCAAACGGTGATGTAACAAACTGTCAAAAAAGATGCAAAACATTTGCGATGGCGGATACATCAAACACGGTTCAGATTTTACTTACGTGTGCGATGAGGGGCATACAGTTCAGTCCAATGAACTATTTCGGATGAGGAAGAACAACAGAAATAGGCAGCCAGATGAAAGTGTGTGTGATATATGGCATATAGTTCACTCAGATTAACTGTTGTAATTAGGCAACACAACAGAAACGGTCACCCAGATCAAGGTGTGTGCGATTGACGGCATACAGTTCACTTGGTTGAACTATTTGTGATTAGGCGAAACAAAAGAAACGGTCATCCATATCAAGGTGTGTGCGATAGAGGGCAAACAGTCCACTTGGATGAACAGTTTGTGTTGAGCCAAGAGAACAGAAACAATTCAATTTGACAAGATGTGTGTGATTGATACGTCTCCAACGTATCTACAATTTTTGATTGCTCCATGCTATATTATCTACTGTTTTGGACTTTATTGGGCTTTATTTTCCACTTTTATATTATTTTTGGGACCAACCTATTAACCGAAGGCCCAGCCCAGAATTGCTGTTTTTTTGCCTATTTTAGGGTTTCGAAGAAAAGGAATATCAAACGGAGTCCAAACGGAATGAAATCTTCGGGAACGTGATTTTCTCACCGAAGATGATCCAGAAGACTTGGACCCTACGTCAAGAAACAAAGGAGGAGGCCACGAGGTAGGGGGGCGCGCCTACCCCCCTAGGAGCGCCCTCCACCCTCGTGGGGCCCCTGTTGCTCCACCGATGTACTCCTTCCTCCTATATATACCTATGTACCACCAAACGATCAGATACAAAGCCAAAACCCTAATTCCACCACCGTAACTTTCTATATCCACGAGATCCCATCTTGGGGCCTGTTCCGGAGCTCCGCCGGAGGGGGTATCCATCACGGAGGGCTTCTACATCAACACCACAGCCTCTCCGATGAAGTGTGAGTAGTTTACCTCAGACCTTCGGTCCATAGTTATTAGCTAGATTGCTTTTTCTCTCTTTTTGGATCTCAATATATATACTCCCCCCTCTCTTATGGAGATATATTCGATGTAATCTTGTTTTTGTGGTGTGTTTGTTCAGGCCGATGAATTGTGGGTTTATGATCAAGATTATCTATGAACAATGATTCTTCTCTGAATTCTTTTATGTATGATTGGTTATCTTTGCAAGTCTCTTCGAATTATCAGTTTGGTTTGGTCTACTAGATTGATCTTTCTTGCAATGGGAGAAGTGCTTAGCTTTGGGTTCAATCTTGCGGTGTCCTTTCCCAGTGACAGTAGGGGCAGCAAGGCACGTATTGTATTGTTGCCATCGAGGATAACAAGATGATTTTTTTTATCATATTGCATGAATTTATCCCTCTACATCATGTCATCTTGCTTAAGGCGTTACTCTGTTTTCATGAACTTAATACTCTAGATGCATGCTGGATAGTGGTCGATGAGTGGAGTAATAGTAGTAGATGCAGGCAGGAGTCGGTCTACTTGTCTTGGACGTGATGCCTATATACATGATCATACCTAGATATTCTCATAAGTATGCTCAATTCTGTCAATTGCTCAATAGTAATTCGTTCACCCATCGTAAAATACTTATGCTCTTGAGAGAAGCCACTAGTGAAACCTATGGCCGCCGGGTCTATCTTCATCATATTAATCTTCCAATACTTAGCTATTTCCTTTGCTTTTTTACTTTGCCTTTATTTTACTTTGCATCTTTACCACAAAAATACTAAAAATATTATCTTATCATATCTATTAGATCTCACTCTCGTAAGTGACCGTGAAGGGATTGACAACCCCTTATCGCGTTGGTTGCAAGAAGTTACTTGTTTTGTCCAGGTACTAGGGACGCGCGCGCAAACTCCTACTGGATTGATATCTTGGTTCTCAAAAACCGAGGGAAATACTTATGCTACTTTGCTATATCATCCTTTCCTCTTCGGGGAAATCCAACATAGTGCTCAAGAGGTAGCAGTGATACGCGGCAAACAGGCCTGTAATAAAAAATGTGTGCGAAGACCGATAATAACACAGACGATTGCTGCTAATAAGGTGTGTGTTTTGTGCGATGGGATTGCATACAGAACAACAATATATATAGGACATCACTATTCTAATCCTAGGATTATAATAGTTATTTGGATCACAGCAACCCCTATAAGGGCCCGACAGAAGCCCTCCCAAACTTCTGAACTGCCGGCCCGCCCGACAGGATCCACCTGATCCTGAACCGCCCGATAGGATCCACCTGATCCCGATCTCGATCCTGAGCCGCCCATCCCCCCTCCTCACCGCTCCTACCCTCGGTCCCCGACCTCCCCCCGTGGTTCGCCGCTGATATTCGCCGGATCAGGCGCCTCCCCCCGTCTCCAGCTCCTAGACAACTGGATCCGGCACCTCCCCTCTGTCTCCAGCTCCTAGCTAACTGGATCCGGCGCCTCTGCCCCCCCCCCCCGCCGCCACCTCCTAGCCGACCACCAGCGCGGGCGAGCGAGCGACAGCGGACGTGGGCGCGAGAGAGCCCACGACGCCTAGAGGTGGCGAAGCTGCCATGGACTTTCAGAAGCCTCCTCCTTCGTCCATCCTCACCTCCCGACGACTTAGCAGAGCAATTGAAGGCCAAGGCGCAAGGTATGTCAAACGGTGCGGCCAAGGGAGCATCTCAACGGCGGAGGCGGCATCGGCGGCACCTTCAAATATAGCAACGATATATGAACTTCCTCCCTAATCTTGCGTAATCCTTCAATCTTGCTGAAAGTGCAACTATCCCTGGGTGGTTTTGGTAAATATTAACAACATATAGCTCATTGAACTAATACTATTTCAAGATGATCATTTCAGAAAGTTCAATGATTGGCATGGCATGGATTAAGAATGTGGACCCCTCAAAATGCTAAGGACACATATTGGCTGAAGCTCAAGACTCTACATTTTTCAATTTAGTGATCCAAGATCACATTGAGTCCATAGGAAATGCCAATACTATTAAAAGGGCATGAGGTGTTGCTTAATGGCTTACTTGCTCAAAATGCTTAGTCATATGATCCAAAAACCCTCAATCACTTTCTCATATCCACATATGTCCCAAACCAAAAAGTCAAACTCGGCCCCTCTGAAATGTTCTATCCGGCGCTACCGAGTTCACTTGACATAGCCACTGCCAGAAACCCTAGTCATATCGGTCGTACCGATAGGGATCTCGGTCTCACCGAGATGGGATTACAAACTCTCTATTTCCCTTCGTAACGTTTTGGTCCAACCAATATGAGCTATCGTCCCCACCGAGTTCGCAATGCAAACTCTCTACTTCCCTTTCGTAATGTTTCGGTCTCACCGAAATGAGCGATTCGGTCCCACTGAGTTTGCCTGACCAACTCTCTGGTTAGCTTATTACCAAAATTGGTTCCACCAAGGCTGTGTAATCGGTCTCACCGAGATTACGTTATGCCCTAACCCTAATCAAATTGGTCCCACCGAGTTGACATGTTGGTCCCTCCGAAAAGCCTAACGTTCACATTTTGAACTCAATCGGTCCCACCGAGTTTTCTGATTCGGTCCAACCGAGTTTGGTGAATTGTGTGTAACGGTTAGATTTTGTGTGGAGGCTATAAATACCCCTCCACCCACTCTTCACTCATGGAGAGAGCCATCAGAACATGCCTACACTTCCAACATTCATTTTCTAAGAGAGAACCACCTACTCATGTGTTGAGACCAAGATATTCCATTCCAACCATATGAATCTCGATCTCTAGCCTTCCCCAAATTGCTTTGCACACAAATAATCTTTCCACCAAATCCAAATTAGTGAGAGAGAGTGCTAAGTGTTGGGGAGACTATCATTTGAAGCACAAGAGCAAGGAGTTCATCATCAACACACCATTTATTACCTTTTGGAGAGTGGTGTCTCCTAGATTGGTTAGGTGTCACTTGGGAGCCTCCGTCAAGATTGTGGAGTTGAATGAAGGAGTTTGTACGAGCAAGGAGATCGCCTACTTCATGAAGATCTACCCTAGTGAGGCAAGTCCTTCGTGGGCGATGGCCATGGTGGGATAGACAAGGTTGCTTCTTCGTGGACCCTTCGTGGGTGGAGCCCTCCGTGGACTCGCGCAACCGTTACCCTTCGTGGGTTGAAGTCTCCATCAATGTGGATGTACGATAGCACCACCTATCGGAACCACGCCCAATATCTCCATGTCTACATTGCGTTTGCTCCCTCCAAACTCCTCCCTTTACCTTCATGTGCAATGTTTTACATTCTGCTGCTATACTCTTAGACTTGCATGTGTAGGTTGATTGCTTGACTTGTGCTAAGTTGTTAAAATCTGCCAAGACTTAAAATTGGGAAAAGGCTAGATTTTTATTTGGTCAAGTAGTCTAATCACCCCCCTCTAGACATACTTTCGATCCTACAAGTGGTATCAGAGCTTTGGTCTCCATTTGCCTTGATTTCCATAGCGTTTGGTGATCATAGCCTTGGTTTCACAACCTAGGAGAGTATGGCGTCTAGCGAGGGAAATTACCACCATAGAGGTCCTTACTTTGATGGTACTAATTTTCCTAGTTGGAAGCATAAGATGAAAATGCATATTCTTGGACATAACTCCGCCGTTTGGGCTATTGTGTGTACTGGCTTGCAAGGTGAATTCTTTGATGGGAGAGAACCAAACCGTGAAGCTACCGCGGAAGAGTTGAAGATGCTGCAATACAATGCTCAAGCTTGCGATATCCTCTTCAACGGATTGTGCCCCGAAGAATTCAACAAAATCAGCCGTCTTGAGAATGCAAAGGAAATTTGGGATACTTTGATTGATATGCACGAAGGTTCCGACTCCGTCAAGGAATCCAAATTGGATGTGCTTCAAAGTCAACTTGACAAGTTCAAAATGAAGGATGGTGAAGGTGTCGCTGAAATGTACTCTAGGCTTGCTCTTAGCACAAATGAGATTGCCGGCTTAGGAAGTGAAGAGATGACCGATAGATTCATCATCAAGAAGATCCTAAGAGCCTTGGATGGAAAATATGATACCGTGTGCACATTGATCCAAATGATGCCCAATTACAAAGATATCAAGCCAACGGAAATCATTGGAAGAATTGTTCCTCATGAGATGTCACTCAAGGATAAGGAAGAGCTTCACAACAATTCAAGTGGTGCTTACAAAGCCTCATGTGATACTCCCACTTCATCAACTGATAAACAAACCTTCAACGAAGAATTGAGCCTAATGGTGAAGAACTTCAACAAGTTTTACAAGAGTAGAAGCAAGGAAAGAAGTTCCAAGTCAAGGTCCTACAATGACAAAAGATCTTCCAGTCGTGAGCGCAATTGCTACAATTGTCGAAGACCCGGACACTATTCCAATGAGTGTACGGCTCCCTACAAAAGAAGAGAAGATTCTCCTAAAAGAAGAAGTAGAAGAGAAGAATCACCACCAAGAGAGAGAAGGAGTATAGATGAACGTTATGAACGAAGAACACCATGGAGAAGCAAGGATTCGGGAAGGAAGGACAAGTCATCAAAGAGCTGCACAAGGCGAAGACATCAAGCTCATGTTGGTGAATGGGTATCCGGCTCCGACTCTGACGATCACTCCGAGAGAAGTTATCACTCCGACTCCGAATATACTCAAGATGAAGGTGTTGCCGGTCTAGCACTTGTGTCAACCAACTCCTACGACATATTTGACTCACCAAATAAAGGGATTGGAAGATGCTTCATGGCTAAAGGCCCAAAGGTTTCACACCCCGAGTATGTTGATTTCAATAGTGATGAAGATGATTTGCTAGGTGATGATGATTTACTTGTTGACAACTCTAGTGATGAAAACTATGATGAACTTGCTATTAATCATGCTAATCAAGGTAATACGAATGACGATGATAAGAAGGAGATTGAGTGTCTAACTAAAGAACTAAACACTCTTAAGTTAGCTCATGAAACTACCTTGGAAGATCATCGAGAACTTTAAAAGACTCATGATAAGTTACGCTTTGAAAATCTCAACCTTGAGAAAGAGCATGGGTTCTTAAAGGCAATCAATTATGATCTTCGCAAGAAAAGTTCTTACATTGCCAAGCATTTACTCTTGTCTACTTACATGCCACAAGTTAAACCTAGCAATAAGAGTAAGAAAGGTTCTTCTTCTAGTAGTAACAACAATCATGTTAAATCTAATATTGTTGCTTCTAGTAGTTCTCTTGATTCCACTAACGATTCTCTTAGACAAGTTACACTTGAGCAATAAAATAGCTTATTGAAGGGAATTATAGAGAAAGGTGTCTACAAGAGTCTTGCCGGAAGTAAGCAATTTGAGGAGATTGTTACGCAAGCAAGGAAGGCACCGGAAGAATCAAGGTATTGGTTTTGAACGAAAGTTCAATGCCAATGGAGTTGAGTGGGAAGAAGATCAATACCCCAAGACGAAGTTTGTTCCTCAACAAGAGAAGTATGATCCTACTTCTTTCCAAGGGACAAAGCTCAAGATGATCTTCCACCACAAGACCAAAAGCAAAAAGGCAAGGACAAGCTTCAAGAGGAGATTGATGCATTTGAAGAAGCTCCTAAGGCCTTGGTCAAGTGGGTTCCCAAGACTACATCAAGTTCTACTACATCAAGTATGACTACAACTCCAAGGATTCCCATCAAGATGATGTGGATCCCGAAGAAGAAGAACTAGAGAGTTCTTGAGGGTGACTCCGCCAACATACTTCACTCATATATTTTTGGCAAGGACAAGTGCAAACAACCTCCACATTTTGCACTAGTTCAAGGAGTCACAAACCCTCTTGTTGGTAAGACAAGGGACAAGGTAACCTAATGCTTTCATGGACATCATCTTGTGTGTACATCACTCTATGTCTATGGATATCCTTGTTTGTTCCTTGTGGGACTAACCCGTATAGGTATTGAAAGTGCAACTCACTCCAATGGATTGCTCCAAATGATCTACATCAACATCGAGCATCCACATCTTCAACACCTACATGAATTCATCATCGACAAAACCCAAGGTTAGTTCATCCCTCTTAGGGGGGATATCACATCTAGGGGGAGCTTTACTCTAATCAATTGAGCTAAAGCAACTCTAAAGGTGTGAGCACAACAATGCTTTATGTAAAAGTGGTAACCCCACTTCTACTTAAACGATGAGTATGACCTACGATCAAATGTTCTCACTTGACTGCTCAGTCAATATACTCATATATAGATGACCTAGTCATCACCAATTGCTTGATAGATGCTAGAGTGTTTGTGCATGCTTTGCCACATATTTCATTTGCCATTTTATTGTGTGAGCATGTTGATTGCAAATTTTACTCATTCGAGGACATCCACTTGTTGTTTTGATTGTTTGGCATTTTCTCTTTTGCCAAGTGGATGGACAAGAATGCGTAAGAACCTCTTCTAGCTATCTATGCTTTTCTCGTCTCAAACTCTATTCATGCTACATCACAAAGTTTGATCAAGTGAGATTCGAACCACTCTATGTGAGGAGCACTCGGAGTCCCCGATTCATCATAGGCTTAAACGTCCAAAACCTCTTTGTGCATTTCGGTATGAACGAGTCATCCACTTCGGTCACACGGAGCGCACCAAGTTGATCTAGGTTTTCCATCTCGGTGCAACCGATTTGAACTTTTCGGTCTCACCGAGTTGTAGTAACTGCTTGCGATTTTGCATCTCAGCGCCACCGAGTTGTTCCATTCGGTCACACTGACAGGGTCGGGATATATACCCATGGGTGAGAATTTGGAAATTTCTTCAAACCTCCTCAGCCCGCGCATATCCTGCTCTGCCTCCTCGGGTCTCCGGATCGTCTCCTCGCCGCCAGGGACCTCCCGCCACTGGTTTCCGTCGCCGTCAACAGAATTCTGCTCCGCCGTTGTCGCCATAGCGAACTCCCGCTGAACTAGGGTATGGGTTCGATACTTTGTGCTATTTCCTTACTCTGATTCCTAGAACATTTCTTTGCCATGATCATTACCACGTATGAAAACAATCTATCCAGAGAAAACATCCTTTAGGTTAGGTTTGATTCAAAAATTCAGGGTTAGGTTTCCGCCGAACTCATCTCGGACCAACCGAGTTGTAGAAATCGGTCTCGCCGATTTGGCTTAGGCCATTGCACATGCGTTTTCAGTCTGACCGAAAATTGCAAATCAATGCAATCGAGTTTGACTCTCTGTGAAACCCTAGCAATCTCGGTGCCACCGAACTGTGACTCGGTCTGACCGAGTTCACTAGTTTAGGTTCCAAAAGTTGCTTCGTTATCACCGAGTTTATCAAATCGGTAGCTCCGAAATGATTTCTGTGGAGAACTAAAAATAAGTTTTTGACTCATTTGTTTTGCAAAAACTCTGCACTTTGTGATGCTCATCTATTCTACCTCATCTATATCTATTCACAGGGTTTGCTGTCAGATTGCTTGCCATGATGTCTGACCAAAGTGACAGCCAAAACAGATCTGAAGAGCCAGTGCAATTGAGTGAGGACACTAGTCCCTCAAGTACCTCAGATGATGGCAGCAGGAGCACTCCCAGTAATTTGCCAAAGGCAGCCTCCAAGTCAAGGAAGAAGAAAACCTCAGATTCTGAAGATGAGGACTATGTGTCCACTTAGGAGGAAGTCAGCTCTAAGAAGAAGGTGCTAAAGAAAGAGTATGGTACTGCTGCAATAGCCAAGCCAGGGTTACATAAGAAGGCACCTGCAAAAAGGATTACTATGTCTAAGGCCAGAGCCTCCACTCAAGAAACTATGGAGTTCACTCTTAAACCCAAAGAGGCTGGAGATGGCAAGAACAGGAATGAGAGGGTCAAGAAGACCACTACCAGAGTGCTTGGTAGATCCTCCATCATGAGAGAGCCAGAAGATGATGAAGAGCAAGAGGATGCTGCTCTAGCTCCCAAGTCTCATAAGCTCATGGGAGATGCTATCAAGTCAGGGGCTGCAACACCAATGCCCAAAATTGCTCCCAAAGCAACATCTCAAGCTCATAAGCCTTCTAATCCCAAGAGAAGCACCAGAAACATTCCTGCTGAAGAGAAGAACAAGGACCCAGTGCGTGAAGTCGAAGAAGAAGATGATGAAGCCATGTGCTGAGAAAGCTGAAACCCAAGATTCCAGATCACAATGATGCTCATCCAGTGGCTGAGGACATGCACATCAGAAAGGATGCAAGATTGAGACTTTGGAGGCAGTCTGATCCATATGCTATGAGGATAACTGCAGTGGACTATAGGTTCCACACTAAAGAACAACAAGACTTCTATGAGACCATTCTGCTTGACAAGAAGCCAATTGTCAGTGATATGAGATGGGTCGATTGGGAATTTATTAATGAGAGTGAGGATCACTTCCCAGGTGTACATGAAAGCTTCAAATCTTGTGGAGTTGACAAGTTTGTTGAACAGAAGCTTACAAAATGGAATGATGAGCTAATCATGCAATTTTACTCCACTGCTCATTTCTATCTAGATGGGAGGATAGTGTGGATGAAGGTACAAGGTACCAATCAACTGTAGATGAATGGGACAAGTTGATGAATGCCCCAGAAGAGCAAGAGGATGATTTGGATGTGTATGCTAAGAAGAAGAAGGACCACAACTCAATGGCAAATATGTACAAGGAGATCCCCGATAAAGCTTTGGAGACACACACGGTTGGATCTGTGCACTATTTGTTGTCTGGTCTGCCCACTATCAACACCATCTTAAGGCATACTCAGTTACCCAAATCTGGAGATCACAAGATGATAAGGGGACATTCCATCAACTTGCTGCAAATCTTTGATGTACCACAAAAATTCAAAGTCATGAGTCTGATTGTGGAGACAATCAAGAGGACAGCTGCTGACCAGAAAAGATCTTGTGGGTATGCTCCACACATTCAGGTGCTCATCAACTCAAAGATGGGCACATGTACTTACTTGTTGGATAAGGATCATTTAGCCTTATACCCAGATTTTGAAGATAATGAAGTTGTAATGAATGAGAATGAACCTTCATCAGCACAAGCATAGGACAAGAGAGCCAAGGCAAAGGCAGAAAAGGCTGCAAGGATGCCAACTATTGAGGAAGCATCTTAGGTGTTCCTAAAGAGCATACAAGATCAATTGGGTTTTCTAATTCTAGATACATTGAGAATTGAGAAGGGCTTGGCCACCCTAACTCAGAATCAGGAGAGCTCGGAGAGGATCATAGAGACCAAGTTCTATGATCTTGACCTCAAGGTGACTGAGATATAGACTACAGTTGAGCAGCTCCAGGAGGAAGCTGAGGAGAGGAGAGGAAGGGCAACTACGGATGCTTTTCAGCGTGTGCCAAGGATTCAGATGTCAGCTGCAGTGCCAGTATCAGATACAAGAGCTAATTCATCTGCACCAGCAACAACTTCAGTACCACCACCAGCACCTGCTCCATCAGCTCCAACATCATCCGCTGATGCCTTCATCCTTGGAGTTCTCTCTACACCACCTCCCAAATAACAAGCCCGAGAGACGCATAGCACTATGCGTTTTTGTCTTTTTGGCAACTTGTTGCCAAAGGGGGAGAAATGTATAGATCATAGGCTTCGAGAGAGTGTTTTGCCTCTTTGTCTCTCTTGTTTTTGGTTGAACTTTATTATGTGTCCTTGTGGGAGATACTTGTATGACCATGTGTTTGATCATATGCTACCTTAATGCTTGCGTGGATGACATTATCTTTTATATCCTTATATGATCATTCACTTTGCTTGGTCATGAGTGCATGTTTTAATACATATCATTTTGAGCGCTCCACCAAGATGTATGTGACATGGAAGAGTGACCAATGATCCTAATCGATTGTGCATTTGCCTTCAAAAGCAAATCTTAAATAGTGCACAAATTTAGGGGGAGCTCTTACTTATCACATACTTCTCAAAGCGACGATGTATTTCAATCTTATTATCATTTGTCGAAGCTTTGATCTATATGTTGTCATCGATTACCAAAAAGGGGGAGATTGAAAGTGCAACTATCCCTGGGTTGTTTTGGTAATTATTAACAACATATAGCCCATTGAACTAATACTATTTCAAGATGATCATTTCAGAAAGTTCAATGATTGGCATGGCATGGATTAAGAATGTGGACTCCTCAAAATGCTAAGGACACATATTGGCTCAAGCTCAAGACTCTACCTTTTTCATTTTGGTGATCCAAGATCACATTGAGTCCATAGGAAAAGCCAATACTATTAAAAGGGGATGAGGTGTAGCTTAATGGCTTACTTACTCAAAATACTTAGTGATATGCTCCAAAAACCCTCAACCACTTTCTCATATCCACATATGACCCAAACTAAAAAGTCAAACTCAGCCCCTCCGAAATGTTCTATTCGGCGCCACCGAGTTCACTTGACATAGCCACTGCTAGAAACCCTAGTCATATCAGTCGTACCGATAGGGATATCGGTCTCAACGAGATGGGATTACAAACTCTCTGTTTCCCTTCGTAACATTTGGGTCCAACTGAGATGAGCAATCGGTCCCACCGAGTTTGCAATGCAAACTCTTTGTTCCCCTTTCGTAACATTTCGGTCTCACCAAAATGAGTGATTCGGTCCCACCGAGTTTGCCTGACCAACTCTCTGGTTAGCTTATTACCAAAATCGGTTCCACCGAGTTTGTGTAATCGGTCTCACCGAGATTATGTTATGCCCTAACCCTAATCAAATCGGTCCCATCGAGTTGATATGTAGGTCTCACCGAAAAGCCTAACATTCACATTTTGAACTGAATTGGTCCCGCCGAGTTTTCTGATTCGGTCGTACCGAGTTTGGTGAATTGTGTGTAATGGTTAGATTTTGTGTGGAGGCTATAAATACCCTTCCACCCACTCTTCACTCGTGAAGAGGGCCATCAGAACATGCCTACACGTCCAACATTCATTTTCTGATAGAGAACCACCTACTCACGTGTTGAGACCAAGATATTCCATTCCAACCATATGTATCTTGATCTCTAGCCTTCCCCAAGTTGCTTTGCACTCAAATCATCTTTCCACCAAATCCAAATTAGTGAGAGAGAGTTGAGTGTTGGGGAGACTATCATTTGAAGCACAAGAGTAAGGAGTTCATCATCAACACACCATTTATTACCTTTTGGAGAGTGGTGTCTCCTAGATTGGTTAGGTGTCACTTGGGAGCCTCCGTCAAGATTGTGGAGTTGAACCAAGGAGTTTGTATGGGCAAGGAGATCGCCTACTTCGTGAAGATCTACCCTAGTGAGGCAAGTCCTTCGTGTGCGATGGCCATGGTGGGATAGACACGGTTGCTTCTTCGTGGACCCTTCGTGGGTGGAGCCCTCCGTGGACTCGCGCAACCGTTACCCTTCGTGGGTTGAAGTCTCCATCAACGTGGATGTACGATAACACCATCTATCAGAACCACGCAAAAAATCTTCGTCTCTACATTACTTTTGCTCCCTCCAATCTCCTCCCTTTACCTTCATGTGCAATGTTTTACATTCCACTGCTATACTCTTAGACTTGCATGTGTAGGTTGATTGCTTGACTTGTGCTAAGTTGTTAAAATCTGCCAAGACTTAAAATTGGGAAAAGGCTAGATTTTTATTTGGTTAAGTAGTCTAATCACCCCCCCTCTAGACATACTTTCAATCCTACACTTGCCTTACCTGACCTTCTTGCTTCATGCAGATGAACTTCATGCCCTATGCAAGACATGGATTTCCATGTGATTCCTCTCCTAAATATTCACAAAATTTGCCCTCAAGGTGGCCTATCTACTGCTGGAAAAAGGTTGGCCGAACTTCTATCCAAGGTATGGTTTAACTTCCTGCCGTCTATTATCTTCTTTCAGCCATGTGAAGTTCAGGTAGTGTGTGACCCTCAGTCCAGGCTGCAAACATTAGAAAATCTACCTACATTCATATGTGTAGTTCAGGTAGTGTTTGAGCCTCAGTCCAGGCTGCAAACATTAGAAAATCTGCATTCATTCATATGTGAAAAGCCATGTGAAGTTCAACTAGTAAGTGTGCTAGAGTTCAGGTTGGTATGTATCTGGTTGTGTGCAAAAAATAAAAGGAAAATAAAACATACATGTGATCACATGAAGGTCAGGTTGGTATGCACTAGTGGTTCAACCATTCAAACTCATGAAGGTCAAGTTTTTTAACTGTAGGCAATATTTCCCCTTTGTAAAAAAGAAGTTTAGTATGTGGAGAGTGCTTAGTTCAGGTACATATAAGTAATCAAATAGTGTAGAATTCACAGAATGTGAGGTTCATTCTATGAAGAGTGCTTAGTTCAGGTACACAAGTATTAGCTGATGCTCAGCTCAGTGCAGAGTGTGATGCCTGTGAATCAGCTAATACTTGTGTACCTGAACAACACTTTTATATGCGAAGTTTAGGCTGTGAATAATGCTCAGTTCAGCTACACCGGTATATGCAGATGTAACTTGTATGCTAACACATTCTTTTTTTATGCCAGCAGGATGAGCGACATAGAAAGAAGCTTAAAAGTTACCAGCAGCAAGTACACAACCCCAAGCCTGTACGCGCTGCGCCACCACCTCAATGGGTCACACTTCAAACACACCAATAACATTACCAACCCGCTCCACACCAAAATTGGATGACAGCCAAAACACATGCAGACTTCCAAGATGCTAGGTCACAGCCCTATCCGCGCCACTTTGCGCCTCCACCAAATTGGGTGACACCGGAAATCCCCCGCAGATTCTTTGTATCCACTAGCAGACTTCCAAGCACATCGATTGAGGAGGGGTTAGCTCAAGTCCTGCGTGTAAATCTGGAGGTTATCCTAGTGTGTCTTGTCAATGCCAAAGGCCAGCAACTAAACCAGATCCCAAGACAAATCCAACAGGAACACACACACGGAGGAGAGTGCTCTGCACACTACCACCGTTGGATGCTGCTGCTGCTGCTGCAAGTCAGAATTACGAGACATAAGGTAGATGGATTTCTTCACAGAACAAAAGAGCAAACCAAAACCAGGATCGCAATAGCTCCACAACCACCACAAGCAAAAAAGGACGCAAACACGAGAGAGGCCATCTTCAGCCCTACTTCCTCCTTGGCATCCACTCCTGCATCCTGCTATGAAAACTCCACCGTGCCCCATCCCAGAGGACCAACAGCAGAATCCATGGAGTTGCGATCATACACGCATGTAAGTGAAACAAAAATTTAGGTATTTATATATGCATCTTGTATGATCTGTAAATTTTCTGCTCCCTCCAGGATAACAAGTTTATAAACTGTATTTTAACGTGCTGTTTGGATTATTTTTTCTTTTTCTGCAGATGACGAATCTCCCGGATTATCTAATACCAAGACTAAAGATGTGATTCCAGAATGTAGAGAAAGCAAGGGAATGTTATAACAAATACGCTAGACACGCTGGTTTTGGAATCAGGAAGACGGGAGGGAATGACAATCACAAGTATTTTGTTTACACGTTCCAAGGGAAACACACAACTTCTGTTTCAGAGGATAACATGAAGCAAAACAAAACATCGCAGAGGACAGGCTGCAATGCAAGAATGAGGGTGAAGGTGCAGGAGGATAACACATGTGTGGTAGTGGACATTGAGTACAATCATAATCACCACCTCATGCAAACTGATGACATGCTGGTATTCTTGCACTGACACAAGAATTATGACCCCACTATTTTGGAGTACGTAAAGCTCCTGTAGTACGATTATGTCAAGCACACAACAATCATGTCCATGCTATCTGAAAATGAAGATGGAAGCTACTTCCTAAGCATGACCAGACGAGACCTACTAAACCAGTAAGTATTCAAAAATGCAAATACTGCAATGTACATAGCATCCTAAGTCACAAACCTTTGCTAGCAAAAATAACAAATGCATGTTTGGATATGATTTGCAGGAAAGCCATGAATGCAAGGAAAGATGATTTGCACGATGTATTGAAACTTGTATCTTTCTTTAAAGACATGAAGGCAATCAATGATGAGTTTTTCTATGACATACAAGTAGACAGCGACAAATCAGTTAAAAACATTTTCTGGTCCAGTGCAAGCTGCCGAGAAGCGTATCAAGACTTTGGAGATTGCATAACATTCGACACAACTTAAAAAACCAACAGATTTCATATGCCTCTGGGAGTGTTTGTTGGAACAACCATCACTTGCAGTTAACGATAGTTGTTGTTTCCCTGGTCAGAGACAAAGATGCAAAGTCATTCAAGTGGCGGTTCGATACATTTGTACGGTGCAAGAACAACAAACACCCAACTTGCATTCTAACAGGTAAGTTCAAAAAAAACTCTACAAGTTTCATCAATTTTCAGTCTATGGGTCTATATTTGGGTACACTGGTTTTATCTGAAAATAATGTAAAGCAAACAGTTCAACCACTCTTAGAATAGAAGTCCAACAAAACAATGCAAGAAGCAAAATTATATGTCACGTATTTAGAAAAATATAGTTCTGGATGTGAAGTTCAAATACAAGAATCATAGAAGTTCAGGGACACCGCTGTAAGAAAAAATATATGAAACATGTTTAGAAAAATATAGTTATGTATGTGAAGTTCAAGCACTGGTACCATAGAAATTCAACAACACAGCTGTAAGTAAAATATATGTGACATTATTAGATAGTCCTATGGAGTTCAAGCACTGGTACCACAGAAGTTCAACATCACTATTGTAAGAAAATTTTGTGTGACACTGCTAGGTAGTCCTACTGCTACTTGTGAAGTTCAAGTACTTGTACAACATAAGTTCAACAATACTGCTATAAGGAAAAATATATGTGACATTATTAGATAGTACTACTGCTACCTGTGAAGTTCAAGTACATAAGTTCAACATCAGTAAAGAAGCAAGTTTGATTTTTTTATTCATGCAAACCAGTGCCCGTCGATGGCTAAAGCTATACCACAATCATTCCCTAACACCGTCCACAAGCTATGCCGTTGGCACATCCTGAAGAAGTTCAAGGAATACCTCGCGTTGTTGTACAAAAAGTATAAAACATTCAAAGAGGAGTTCACAACAATCTTAAACTAGCTGCTAATGCCAACGTAATTTGAAGCTGCCTGGGCTGCACTCGTGCAAAAGTACAACCTGTAGAACGACCATATGATGATACAGCTGTGGAGTGATAGAAAAATGTGGATATAAGCATATCACAAGAACATTTTCTGTGCTAGAATGACTTCTACACAACGAATCGAGAGCATGAATCACGTGCTCAAGAGAGGGTTTGTCAAGGGGACCCAGAACCTACACAAGTTTGCTAGGTGGATAAATGCTTGCATACAAACTCGGATGTAGAAGGAGAACGAGCAAACAATGACCATCATGGTATTAAGAAAAAAAACACCCCCATCATATTGTGACTTCCTTCAACATGTGCACTTTGTATTTATAAAATGAAACCCATAACTCTGCTTCGACTAATATCTTATTTTTTGACATCTGCAGACCAATCCTGTGACAAAACAACTTACGGCTACAAGGAAAACATGGCTATCAAGTACACGAGAGCCATGTACAACGAGATGATGACTAGGATGAGAAAGGCCACACTATTTCACGCAAAGCCTACAGCAGGGCCCACTAAGTACCTTGTGTCCTACCAGAACAAGGTTGGCCATGATGATGAAGAAAGATTTGCCTGGTCAAAGCATGAATTCCAGGTTGCAGCTGGCCCAGATAATCAAATATACGAGTGTGAATACAAGCTTTGGACACACACAGTTGAGCGGAAAAACAAACTCATTAAATATTTAACTAGTAGTATCATATCAAATATATGAAACTCATTGCTGGCTCACAAACTATGTATTATGCATTCATCACAAAAATGCAGGCCTGTTCTGCCTTCACATCATGAACATACTGGACTACCTGAAGCCTGACAAATTTCTAGAAAAGTATATCCTCAAATGGTACAAAAGACTGCAAAATCACAAGCAACATTTGATACAAGGGACTACAACACAACTGCATCGGATGGCCGCTCAAGACTATCGAAGCAAGACATCTTGTTGCAGCTAAATTTGATGGTTAACAAGAAAGCGATGAGATGTGACCAGCAATATGACAAAGCCTTCTATGTTCTCAAGAGGCTCATGGAAGAACTTGATGCAACACATTCAACAAATCGAGCAGATGCTGACGAAAGGATGGCTGAAGAGGATGCTAAAATTGAAGATGACCTTCAATACTATGAAGCTGAAATTCTCCAAACCACTGCTCAAGCCAACCAATACAAGCAGGGTGTTGACCAATTAATGCAGCAGCGACAGCAAGAGACGATGAACTGCCACTGTACTCTGAAACAAAGGGTAGGAAGAAACTTTCTGCAACAAAGAAAAGTGACAAGAGAGCTCAAATAAAGGAACCATCTGCAGATAGAGTCGTCGTGCTAGACGAGAACAGAGTGCCACTTGGACACATGCAATGTAGTGTGTGTAAAAAGGTTGCAGGACACAACAAACTCACCTATCCAACATTCTTAGAAACAAACGATGCCGAGGAGGTCAAGCAACCCAAAGTTAAAAACACAACAGCCCAAAGTTATAGAACAAAACAAGGGACCACACCCATAGAAAGCAAGCAGCAGACTTTGTAGCATATGCAACTAGTATGAAGCGCACAATGCAAGAACATGCCCAAAGCGCGCAGATGCTGAAAAGACAAGCCAGAAGCCAGAAAAGAAACAGAAAGCAAAACCTTGAGCCAGCAACAAGAAAGTGGTGGAAGATGAAGAGGATGATGAGGAAGAGGAACATGAAGACATCATCGAAGGAGAGGAAGATGAAGATGAAGAGGAAGAGGAAGAGGTACATGTCAAGGCAAAACCACTACACCCAAAGCCTAGGAGGAGCGCAAGGCTGATGAACAGTTAGACTAGGTCAATTAAACAAAGCAAACTTATGTCATGTAAATGTGTAGAATGTTATTCCACTTTTGAAACAATATTTTAGGAGAAGCTTACTTGAACTTCTATTGTTGAAGTTTCAAAGAAATTATACAGTAGAAGTTCAAGTAAGCTTACTACACAAGTCCTGGTATATTATGAGAGCAGGCGCTGGTGATGTATTGCATGAAAAGCAGTAATAAAATGAAAATATACATTGTGAAGTTCAGGTAATATTACCACAGAAGTCCTGGTATATTATGAGAGGAAGTGATGTCCCGGTGATGTATTCCATCAAAGTGCAAGCAGGAATAAAATGAAAATATACACTATGGAGTTCAAGTAAGCTTACAATAGAAGTTCTGGTATATTATGACAGGAGGTGATATTGTTGTATTCCATAAAAGAGCAAGCTGAAACAAAATGAAAAAATACAAATTGAAGTTCAGGTCAGCTTATAGAAGAAGTTCTGGTATATAAATTGATGTAGGAAAAAATATGCTTGAAAAAAACAAGTATTGCCATATGAACTAAGGTTAGCAAGCCTAAGACAACGCGTTCAGATATGAAGTTCTATTTGGATACGTGGAGAAGTTCACGTAGAATGCCGACAAAATTTAAAGAAACGTAAATGAGTGTATGAGAATATTTTTGCACGAAGTTATAGTTGAAATCCACTCGCAGTTAAAAAATCACAAAAAGAACATATAGATTCTATGCAAAAGGCTACATATTGGTTGAGTTGAAAAATAACAACACATTACACAACACAAAAATCCTCTCCATCTGAAACCAGCAGCCCAGCCAGATCACCACAGAGAAGTTCAAGTCAAAGATTATATGTTGCGGCCAAACATTAAACAACACAAAAAAACCAGCAGTTCAACCATAACCTAGACAGAAGTTCAAGTACATATGCTGGGGAAAAACATGCAACACATGAATACTGAAAATGATGTAGTACATTGAAAATTCACAAGCCAATCGTTCTTCATACCAGATACATTTGTCCTCAATATCAAAAATAAAGTGCTGCAGCTATAGATACACAAATTACTAAACCATTCTTACAACCAAATCTTTACAAAATTGATCCAATCATTATCAAACCTAAATCTTTATGAAATCAAATCTATACTATAACTAATGCTTCGAATTCACGGGCCCAAGGACCGGATCTCGGCAGGAATCTCTACACGCACAATTTCATTCTTCTCGCTAAAGACTAGAGTGTGCATGAACTCGGCCTTCTAGTTATTTGCAGCAGCCTGCAAACAAAAAATGAAAGGATGGTTTAGTAAAGGATAACTAAAACCATAGCAGGAGCATCTCGGAAAAAACACACAAGAAAAATGAAAGGATGATGAGACAAGAACAAGGATAATACATACTTTCACATCAGCAAAATCTTCAACAAGCTCATCACCATCATATGTAGAGCAGAACTTCACGGCAAAGAAACCACAATCATTATTCACTTGCTTTGGAACATCAATAAAAGTCGGCCTCTTTGCAATATTCACCCAGTTAGGCAGCTTGCTCGCTTTGTACGCAACCTTGCCGTACACCTCCTCGAGCAACCCAAAAAATCTCTTAATCTGCCAGAAATGAAAAATAAGATGAAATCAGAAACATGTTAACCAAAATAGTTAAGTTTAGGTACATAAAGCTACACTTGAATAAAATCCAGCTAAATGATACCAGAAGTTCAACTCTCAAATGATAGTTAGTTCAAGTAGTATTACCAAAACAGAGACAGAAAAATATTTTGTCATCAGAAGGCATAATAAACTTCATGTCAAAAGAGAATTTGAAAGGAGGTTCAGGCTAAGAAACACTACCGATATTTTGCCAGTCTCCGTGGAAACTTGTTTGTGACATTCCCTTATTAGTGTAAGGAAGTGAATCAAGGATGTCAATGCTCCCATGATATATATTCAGCACATACACACTCTAGTGCGCTATTTTGTCAATTGGCTTGAAAACTATCAAAAAACCTGCCAAGAATGAATGAAATGGTGAACGCAAACTATAAAGCATATGTATTGAACAACCGGGATGAACAATAACTTCTTGACAAACTCAGCAAAAGGATGTACATAAAATTAAAAAAAGCAAGAGTTATGAAAACCTAACTAGCTTTGCGTTAAGAAGGTCTTCTCCCTTGCGAACAAACATTGGGAGGAGTTTAGCCGAATTTTTTGCATCAAATTTTGGAACTGTTGCAGCGAAAAAAATCATACTCCAGGTAGTACTGCATTCACAAAAACAGAATTAAAACACCTCCCAAATGCCACTACACCAGAACTAGAGCAGAAAAGGGAGATAGCTTTGCAAAGAACTAAAACTTGTATGAAGTAGGGACTCAGTACAACCCTATCAACAGAAGAGAAGATCTCAGAGGTTTCTGGCTTATCCTTACACAAGTTTATGAGATAATCCATTACGTCTCCTTCCATCTGCTGCCCTTCACCGAAAAGAGTATAAATGACATGTCCTGTGAGGTCAATCACATTCCCAGGGATGGTAAACATGCAGTAGCTTGTGCTGCAGATTCAAAAGGATGGGAAAAAATATTAGAAGCGCAACTCCAAGGCAAGGAGAATGAAATAGAAGTTAAGATACTATAACATCAGAAGTTCACAACAAGTAGCATGTATGGAAACAACAAAAATAAGAAGAAAATACTCACTCAGAATACTTCTTCAGGCCATCTTCACTAAGAACATACTATCTCAACCTCCGAGCCTCAGATAGATGAGGGTAACTGTATTTGTTCAGGGGAGCGACATCAGAATGCCACTTCATAGGCAATCTTGATGCTCTCTTGGAGGAAGTTATGTTGCCAGACTCAACATCTGGTTTCCTCCTGGTGATGACATCATTCTTCCCTCTCCCAACAATAGTACTAGCAACAAATTTACCATTCTTCCGGTAAGCAATCATCTCAAAATCATCATCCGACGAAATCACCTCTGCTTCGACTGCTTCGACTACACCAACCTTCCTGGAGCAAGGGGTATTTGGAGCAGCACAAATACCGACAGCCTGCTTCCCCAACTTGGAAGGAATAAGTGAGAGCTATCATCTTCTCTTGGAGTTGTACTCATTGATTCCTCCCTAGGCTGGTATTCCTGTGACCCGAGGAATGAGTAGTGGTAATCGGTCAAGTCCAACGGCTCCACTGTGAAAGAAAAGGAAGAAAAAAGACCATTAAATATAACTGAAGTTCAGGTAGAACACAATGTATAGTCCAACAAATATAAATGACATGGTTACTACTCAAGCTAACCTAAAAAAATGTGTTGCATTTAAAAACTAAATGAAGTTCAGGTACAACCCAAGGCACAGTTTAGGATAAAACCGATGAATTGGAAAACATTCAACTACAGCTAACAAAAGCATAAAAATGTATCATCTCCGAAGTTCAAGTAGAAGAAATGCTCCTACCCAAGTAAACAATGAAAGGAAAAAATACTGAAACAAAATAAACAAGAAAAATAAAAAAGATAAAATTGAAGTTCATGTAGAATAAAAGATGTAGTCCAAGTAGGCAGTCCAATTTTCAAGACTTATATGTATAGTAGCCAAACAGATCATGGAAGTTTGTGTCAAACAAGTTAGAAGATGCAATTGAGTACAACCATGTCTTCCTGATATCCGCAATATTTTCATGGGAATAAGTTGAAAGAACCCCTTCATGAAATGAATTAACATTCATAAGCATGAATAATCCGCAGTCGATACTGTCACCAAACAAAAAAAGAACAGTGTTAAAAAAGCCAACGAATAAAAGATTTTGCAGCTTACAGTTAAACATAAGTGATAGAGAGAAGGTGGAACTCATACCTGTTAGTCTGCTGGGGGACATCAATCCAGTCCAAAGGGAAATGGTCAATAGAAAGAGGAATGAAGGGTGTCTCCCTGTCATTGCTGGCATTGTTTCAAAGCTTTTTGATGTTATCAGTCATCCACCGAAACAGGCATACTGCACAGTCATCGTTTGGTCCGTAGTAGGAGTCGAGAAGCTGGAACCTTGAATTCTTCAGGTCAAGAAATATAGAAACCCAATGACCAACACCACCCAAGTGAGCAGGAATTTCAGGTGGGTCAAAAGTGGGGAAAACAACATGAAGCAACATAAACACACAAATCATTAAAAACTTAAAATTAATATCAAACGGTACAAAGAAAAATAAAACAATATAAATAGAGTGGATCGTAGTGCAAATTAGTACAGAGACAAAGAACGAGATATTGCTTACAGAATCATGTGCATCCATGCTATCTGGACCAGTCACCAAGGAGTACTTCCTCACACGGGAATCAAAATGACCTCTGAAAATCATATACTAAAATAATGCAGACAATAGCAACATATAAAAATACAAATGAGACAAACAAGTTTTAACTAAAATGGTAAAGAACAAAACATAAAAGAAATTACTATAGGGTTGACTTACACAAAACCAATATGGCAGGATGGGTTTATCTGATCCCTGGTATTTCGCACGTAGACAATAAAGTGCAACCTCAGCTACATTAGATCGAAGCATTCCGTGAGCAGAAAAAGATATTGCGACATCTTCAATAGTAGCTTCACACTCATTGCTTTGAAACATAATCTTTGATCTAAAACAAGCAACAGAAAGTAAAAGAAGTTCAGCATCAGGAACTCAAGAAGTTCATCACAGATATAAGCACAGAAGTTCAGCTACATCACAGTAGGCAGTACAAAAAGCTTGATGTTTAGCACCAGAGAAGTAAAAGATGTTCAGCAACAGAGAGTAAAGAAGTTCAGGTATAAAGCCACAGACAGTTCATAGGGGTGTTCATAGGGGTAGATGGATGTAAATTCTAACCATCTGCACTCACCTCTTAGAACGATCATTCATAAGCCTAGTTACACTGAAATAAAAGTCATCAACCTTCTTTCAGATGATAGCAAGTTCACTATTTGCTCAACAAAAGAAATAGAAATTAAGAGCAACATTCAAGCACATAGATCACGACGGGAGCAGCAAACAAATACAAGCACATCTCAGCTGCTACAAAAAAAAAGATAAAACCACAAGATTATAAACATCACAACCCATGCATTACAAACCACCCCACATAGAAACAGGTTCACTTAACTTTATATACAAACCACACGACAAAGCACAAACCAGAAGTTCAACTTGCACTACACATGACGTACACATGGATATCATGGACCAAAACCAACAACAAAATGGACAGGGATGGGGAAAGAAGGGAGAAGCATGCTCCTCTCTTTATGGATTCTTGCCTAGACCAACTGCAGCACTGGAATGATCAATCTCCTCTCCCAAGCTATCGCTTTCAGTCTCTTCATCGGAATCTCTAGTAGACATTGCAGTGTCATCAGCAAGGACACCAGCAGCAGCTGGAGCACCTGGAGAATCTGAAACAAAAAAATGTTGGTTGTGTTGCACTAGGAAGAGCTGGAGAACCAACATCAACAACAACTGATGGCTCTACTACAGGAGACTTCTCCGGGCCTGCATCAGCACTACCACCAGTCTCAACAGCAGCCTCGATGGGATCTTTCTCCCAAGTGATATCTCTAGCTGTCTTGCCTTGCTCAGCATCAGAAACCCCAACGCCAATGGAGGACTAAGGTTCAGTTGGATCCACCCCGTCGGAGCAGCCGGTGCCTGCCACGGCCTTGTCTGCAACCTTCTCTGGAGGAACACTAGCATTGCCATTCTGCAACAAGAACAGAAAGTCATTACAAATGGGCACATAGTGATAAAATGTACAACACGTAAAATAAAAAATGAAACAAATGGACAATAAAAATGGTACTTTATGATCACTTCCATGAACCTCATCAACTAATATATCACTTGCGGGAGCAGGTTCGTGCACAGGGGCAGTTGCACTTTCAAGTAAAACATCCTCCTCAACCCTAGCACCATCATCAACAGCCTACAAAAAAATCATATAGAACGCAAATGTCTAATCAGCAGAAGTTGAGATTACATAATTAAAGAAGGTCAGCTATGACCACTGACACATAGTGGAAGTCCAAAATACATGAAACATAGAAGGTCAGATATCAAACTACTATAATACAAAAGGAAACAAAATGGACAGTAATGGAAAGCTTAGAAGTTTAGGTGTTGTAGCCCCTGAAGTTCAGACACTGTAAACAGAGAAGGTCACCTAGGAAAGACTAATATACTAAAGAAGAAGAAGTTTAGGACACATGAAATCAATAAGGGTCACCTATGACTAAAAACAGTAATAACTAAAAGCTAACAATCAACATTAATGCAAAGAACTATCAAAAGCCAACATAAACAAACCTCTTCGGTTTGCTCCATGTGGCCTCCTTCACGATCCAAACGAACAAAATCTTGCCTTTGAATCTGTCTGACAACAACACTAGCCTCATCTTCAAAAGGCTTGCAACGAGCATCCTGCATTTCCTTGAACAACCCAAAGCTAGTACGGAGGTGGGAAGTGCTCTGGCAAAGCTCATCAAGAAATCTAGCTTCAATTGATGAAACCTCCTTCGAAGACTCGACATCGAAACCGTGGCCGGGAGGAACAATCCCATCAACGCGACTAAGACCCTCAACAATTGTCGAAACATGGGCCATCTCCCCACAAACAGTTTCGAGAAGACCATCAATCCTAACTAGGGAAAGATTGGCAGCATCAAACAAACCCTCGGAAGACACGCCACCTGCAGCACTCACACGGGCAGAAGAACCTCCTGGATCTACAGGGGGCACCAGTATTGACATCCCAGGAGAATTTAAATCTTGGGGAAGTTCCACTCCCTAGGCCGGTGGCACGAGGCATAGTAAGAATAGGATGTTCGATACGCCTAAAGAACACAACCTTAGCCTGTGTCTTCCACTACATACAAAACAAAAGTCAACGCGTCAGAAAACAAATGAAGCAATACAGAAAAATATAGAAGACAGTACCAGAAGTTCAAGTTAAGCTACATAGGAAAGAATGATGCATAGAAACACTCAGAGGCAGTTTCCCAAACACCTAGTTGGCTGGGTCATCATCACCCTTCTTAACCAAGTCAGCCGCAGCAAGCTCAAGAAGCTTGGCCTGATCCATGAAATTGATGCGAGGGGTCCTCAAGTCAGTATTAGGCGTCTTGCCAATGATAAGACAGTCCAAATACATAAGAAGCGGCGCGATGGCACAACCTGTGACAGCTTTTCCTCTGCTAGTACCTTGCTGATACCTAATAACAGCCCTTCGAATATCATCAACAACCAACTGACAATAGTTCATATCTGCCATATCTTCAAGGACAATATTCTTAGCCATTGCTGCCTTCCTAGACACTCGTGTAGACATACCAGGAATAACAACCTTCATGAAAAGAATCAGGTAAAACACCTGCAGAGCCAAATCATCCTTTGTCTCATTCTTCACAAGTTCCTCGAGGATATTCCGCAGATCCATTGTCTTGATGTCATCACTCGTAGCATAGCCAAGTTTGGCCTTCAGCCTCATAACAACATTATCAAACCCATCCTCTAAGGGCCTAGGAGGGGTACAATCACCTTGAGGGAATCCAAAAAGATGGTGAATAGCATCACTTGTAATACACAAAACCTTGTTAGCCTCACCCATGTCAAGAATCATAGTTGAAGGGTCAATCCTCGTGTAGATGTGGCCCATCAAAGGACGAGAAATGTTGGAATCAACCTTCAAGTCAAACACACAACCAAAACCAGCCTTGATAACCCTCGCCTTGTGCCTAAGTTGTAGCAATTTTGCGCATGTATTGACCTCTTTCAGTGAGCAGCGGACCTTCTTGTTAAAACGTTTCACCTCATCTCCTCCTTCATCACCTTCTTCGGCTGCTTTGCCTCCTCTCAGGCTGCTCCACTAGTTGATACTGAAAAATACAATGACAAGGAAAAAAGGCAGAACAATGAGATACACAAACTACACCAAAATTCCACTAATGCCTGTAGGAGATATGCCCTAGAGGCAATAATAAATGATATTATCTATCTCCAAGTTCATAATTATGTTTATGTTCCATGATATAACTTCTATGGTTCTCGAGTCTGCAATAACACGAGACTCAAAGGAAGACTCATATGCACGTGTGGAATAATGAACGGTAATAAGTATTCTTAGTCTGGCCTCTAAGACTAGCTCAAGTGTTTCATGATGGTTCTGTTTTCTTGATCGTGGGCATGTCTATGCCGGCAACTTTGAGGGCACAGTGTTAAGAGAACATTTGTGTTGAATCGACCCGGATTGATGTTATGCTATGAGATTCATTTGTCACAAGTTAATGGTACATAACACAAAGACCATGGGAGTATCGAGTTTCTTCATGATTGCTTCATGAACTTTGGGGTTTGTTAAACGTCATCCATAAAATGGGCGGCTATTACGGTGGCTTACGGGTTCATGGAAAAGTATGTCAAGTAACTTGATAGCTCAAGATTGGGATTTGTTCCTCCGATGATGGAGAGATATCTCTGGGCCCTCTCCGTGTTACGGTATCCATCATCATATAGCCAGACACTTTGTGATTCGATCACGGGGATACCGGAACACGAGAACGGGAAAAGAGAACAATACCAGTAATGAGGTAACTGGCATAGTGGACAAGTTGTTGATCCATGGGGATGCCAAGCTCGGGTATTTGTAACATATCACGAAGCAATAGGAATAGCACACGATAATTGGAGGTTCACTCGAATATTTATTCGTGTGGGTATAGGGGTCAATATGGGTGTCCACGGCTCCGATGTTGATCATTGATCGGAAAGTGTTCCGGTCATGTCTATGTTTCACCGAACCTATAGGGTCACATGCTTAAGGGTCATCTATCTGCTGAATACTAGATAGGGAGTCTAAGAGAAATTTGCCGAAAAAGTTTTGGAGACAATAGAAGAGTTCCGGAGAGAGAATAGCGAAATAGTTTCGTAAAACCGAAAAGTTTTTTCAGGATATATCATTAAGTCAAATTGGTTTCGGGACACGCCTGATAATTCTTGGAGGGTGCCAGAATTATTCTGGAAACTTCTAGGAATTTTTCGGGATAAAAACCAAAAATGTTTCGGAGCTGCCAGTACCGCTTTGGTTGTTTTCCGCAGATGAAATTCACTAATCTGAAATTGTTTCAGAACGAATCCAAAATCATTTTAGTGGGTACTGGAATTATTCTAGGACCCACAGAAATATTTTTGGATTTAATGGACGCAAAAAATTGTCTTCATGAATAGTGAAAACGCATTCTTGTTTGCTTTTCGCAGATGAAAATCACTAAACCAAAATTGTTTCGGAATGCATTGAAATTTATTTTAGTGTGTACTGGAAATGTTCTGAGCACACATAAATACTTTCAGTTTGAACAGACGCTGAAAAATGTCATCATGAATAGTGAAAGTGATTTTTTGCTTGGCTTATTAGAGAAGCCACCTTGAGGGCCTTTTGGTATTATCCCCTTGGCTTCTTGGAGAAGCCACCCTTGGGCTTGGCCTATAAATAGGGGTGGAGTGGGCTGCCTAAAGACACACTCTATCTCACATACAAGTGCCATTGCAATGATCTAGCTTCTCTCTCCCTCCCCGCGAAATAGTTTCGCAGAGCCGAAAGGCTGTCTGGGTTCCGGTGCGAACTAGTTCTAGACGGCAAAGCCCTGCCAGATAGATGACACTGTATGTGTGCAACTCTATAGAGAGATTGTAGTTTTGGTCTTAGTTCAGGAGTGCCTCCCTAAGGGCTGTCCGTGTGACCGTCCGAGTTTCAAAGGTCCTCCCGAAGGGCTGTCTGAGTGATCGTCCATGTTTCGAAGGTCCTCCCGAAGGGCTGTCCACGACACCATCTGGGGGACTGTCTGACCACCTCCCAAAGGGCTGTCTGAGGGCCAGATGAGGGTATAGATCCTCGCGGTTGGGAGGTTGTAAATCCTAGCTGCGGGGATCTGCACCGCTGATCGTCATCGACTCTACTTCCCGTTGTGCTACGAGTCTGTAACGAAAAAGATCAAACCTTGTATGCAGTCTCCATAGTGGTCCTGGGCTTGTCCTTAAGTCGGAAGTTTTTTGTTTTCTACTACGTTTCCCTACAATGCCTACATAGGCAGTACATTTCAGAAGTCCAACTATGTCTAAATAAGCAGTACAACCATGTATGACCAGAAGTTAAGATCTTTCAAAATGTTAGAAATTTCCAGAGCAGAAGTTCAACCATGTACACCAAGGCAGTAATAAAACATGTATACCAACAAGTTAAGCTAATTTCTTCATGTATATATACAGAAGTTTACCTATGTACACAAAGGCAGTAATACCATATGAGCCAAGCAGTTCAGCTAATTTATTCGTGTATATCAAGCAGAAGGTCAGCTATGTACGCCAAGGCAGTCCAACAAACACAAAAACTACAACATATCTACAAAAGTTTTCAAAAGTAGAAAACATGAGAGATTCATACCTGATCAGCATCATCATCATCATCGTCATCGTCATCGTCATCCTCATCATCACTGTTGAAATCAGCATCCTCCTCCTCTGGATTAACATGAGAACGCTTCTTGCCACCCTTGTTAACCTTTGCAGGTGCAACCTGGCCCTTACCAGATGCACCAACACCAAGCAGAGAAGGTGTAGGCGCCGCAGTGGCAAGCACACGAGGACTATGATGTGGCGTACCACCGAGGGCTTGCCTTACTATGTGTCATGAACCTCAGTTCGTGTGGGGGACTTAAAGGTTTCCAAGGCAGGTGCCACATCAAAGTTCTGTATATATATATATATACTATATATATATATATATATATATATATATATATATATATATATATTACGTATTGAAACATCTCAACCACACATCTCCATAAATGTGTTTGTCCCACAAGCAAGCGATGGCGGTTGTCCTCTAGCACTCACTCATGAGATTATCGGTGAGATGCTTCGTCCATCTCTATGTGCCCGCTTGGTCAATCACTTCAACTGACAGCGATAGAGGTTAATTTGATTTCTAATTAGGAGGGGATTAAATTTTGGTTCGTCTTATACGGTACGATACATGCAACTATACTTCGAGCGCATGTGTACGCACGAATCCCTCCCACCGGGTCGAAGTGGGGGGTGGGGGTGGGGGCGAGCACGCGACGCGTCATGAACCAGATTTGTGTGGGCACTGTGCGATTTTCGACGCATGCATGCGTCATATCAAAATGTTGTGCTTTTGGTGTTCAAACATGTATGCATGCATCACGCATGTCCATACATATGTTTGGGGCACATGCATGCAGTGGTTGTCTTTGGACACCCTCCCTGGCTTGGTTATCATCGACGACCTATATATTCGTGGGCCCGCGTGGACGTCCATCACTTCGACCAACAATGCGACAGAGGTTACCAGGGTGGATTCTTCTTCTCTTGGTTCATGTTACTGTATAGTCGTATGTCGATCATGGTGAGATTCGAGACCTAAGTTCAAGGGTTCGCATACACATGAATCCCTATATATATATATATATATATATATATATATATATATATATATATATATATATATATATATATATAGTATATGCGTCGTGAACCCTCACTCCATGTGGGGACTTTCTGGTTCCAAAAGCACGGTGCCACATCAAAGTTGTGCATTGGGTATATTCAAACACCACATGACACTTCATACATATGTTTGGGCCACGTGCACACAGTGGTTGTCTTTAGGCACTCCCTCGCGTGGTTCTCGGCAACAAGCTACCCTATTTTGTGGGTCCGCATGTGGACGTCCATGCATGACTTTGACCCAACAACAAGAGAGGTTATACGACCAAGGTGGTGATTCTTCTTGGTCAGTCTTACAATACGCCTTGGTGAGATGCCCCCTCCCACCGACTCAAAGTGTGTGTGTGTGGGGGGGGGGGAGGACAGTACTACTTCACACTAGATGAACCTCTATGGGGTCGGGGATGTCCGGTTAATTTGCGATGCACATGTGCCACATCAAAATTTTGATTTGGTTATTTAAATATCACACCACATCGTTTTCACACACACACATCGGGCCACCCACAGGTGTAGTTCGTATGTGGTCTCACCCATCTAACGCTAGAAGAAGACATCAGTGGGCCCGCACACCGTCCACATTTGTTCGGAAGTAAGGGGGGTTGAGCATGATGTAGTCCTTTCGGTTTTGTGTTACGGTAGGGTGAGAAGTCGGACCTAGCTATTTGGGGCTTGCGTTCATAGCTAGGATTCCCCTCCCGCCAACACGAAGTGTGTGTGTGTGTGTGTTTGTGGGGGGGGGGGGGCTAGCAATAATAACATGCGCTTTGTGCGACATGTGCCACATCAAAGTTGTGCATTGGGTATTTGAACATCAAACCACCCATTTCATACATATATTTGGTCCACATCCAAGTGTGTTCGTGTTCTGACCCTTTCCCACATTTTTCGCCAAATTTATAAACAGCAGACGAGTCGGACGCATCAACCGTCTGCGATCGGGTACGAAACAGACAAAGTTCTCTAGGACTACCCATGTGTCGTGCCCCTGCTCATGTCACCCACATGATCACAATAAATTGGGCTCCACGAGGCTTCCCTCCCCCGTCAAAAATATCTACTCCCTCGCAATCTTGAAAATATCTACCCACCTAGATGGTTTTTCTGTTTGATACACACGGGTATGTGTGGACCGTGTGCGATGTCTGTTACTCCCGCTCTGCTTCAGTCAGTAGATTCAAATTTTTAGTATCCCGGACATTTTATTCCCGCCTGCATCCTCGCAATATCAAAAATATCTGCTCGGCTGGAGTGTTTTTCTGTTTGATAGCACACGATTATTATGTCTTAACTGTGTGTGATGTTCGTTACTCCCATCCCGTTCTGCTTCAATCCCTTGATCCAAATTTTTGGTAGCCCCGCCATTTTACTCCCGCCTAGTCAAATTTTCAGTACCCGCGGAATTTCCTCAAACACCACTTTGGACCCCCTCCACACACACACACCCCAAATCCTTATCTCACCCCAAATCCCCCTCTCACACACATGCACACCACCCCTCCCTGGCTCCAAACCTAGCTAGCTCGCCACCGCCGCCTCGCCGCCTCCATCGTCACCGGTCTGCCCATGCAGTTTACCCACCAATATACATACCCTCGTCGCCCTGAGTTTCTTAGATGAGGCCTGCGAAACGGCCCCTTTCCCAAAGATCCCCATCCCCACCCCTCCCCCACTCCAGAGCATCGCTGCCTAAGCCCGGTATGATTCCCGAGGAACTCGAGGAGCGAATGGCCCAAAAGAGCTTTACCGCGGCCTCTTTGCCCGATGTCGGCGAGGTGGCCGCCCGAGGAAGCCGGTGACGATGGCTGGACCTAGATTGAGCCTTTCAATCAGTGGGCTAGAGTATTCTGGCATGTCGCGGACACCGACTACAACATCGAGGTCGTCGACAACGACGTCTTGACGTGGGCTATGTTACATGTTAAGTTGCCCACCCCAACCCTTCGGGTTCGACAGCCGTCGATCTCATCAATGGCCCTGCCGCCGATCTCATGCGGCTCGTTATGAAAAATTTGCCATCCTTCATCGCCATCGAGCTCCTTTTATCATTTCTGAAGGACACCTTCTGCGACGCTGGCTTGGGATCCTTAGCTAGCAAGTCAGACATCATCGATGGCGACCACAAGGATGAGCCAATCTGTGACAAGTTAGGAAACCCATGATTTTTTTGTCGTGCCTATTCACCGGGGGAATCCCATGATTTCTTTTCTCAAACCCCTTTTGTAGTGAGATCATGTCCAATATTTATTGCTATATTTGGTTGTTTGCATTATGCCTTGTTTATTCTACGGCTTTTGGTTGTTCGATTGTTTGTAGTTAGCATATGTCCATTTTCAATTGCCATCTTCGGTTATTCATAGTATTCCTTTTTTATTTCAGCTATTCACAGTGTGATGTTCGATATGTGCTAGTATGAACTGTGGAGTTCAATTTCATCAATACCAATTTTAACAATAGCTCTATGAATCACTATATTTGGTTGCTGTTAAACATGTTGTACTCCCTCCAAATCTTTTTAGTTCGCATATAAGATTTGTCTAAAGTCAAGCCTTGTAAATTTTGTCCAAGTTTATAGAAAAAAATACCAACATTCACAATATGAAATCAATATTAGTAGATGTGTCATGACTTAAATGTTCATATTGTATAACTTTAGCATGGTATATGTTGATATTTTTTCACATAAATAAGGTCACACTTTATGAAGTTTGACTTCAGAAAATTCTTATATGCAAAGTAAAAGGACCGGAGGGAGTATTTAACACGCCTTTCCATTTGATTTAACAATGGCACTATTTGGATACTGTAACTTTGCTAGAGGTTAGAGTTAGTTTCTAGCTCATGACAGTTAAAAGGGAGAGAGAGAGATTGGTGGAATAGTTGATTGTATTGCTTGAGCCTCGTGTGCATATATATAGGAGTACATGGTCATCTTGGAGTACAAGTCAAGGTAGAATAAATCCTATGCTATCTTACGTTTCCTAAATAACAATGGCCCTGTTTGGATCCATGGATTGGAGTTAGTTTGACCTAGTTTGGCCTCAAATAGCCCTACGGTATCCAAACATGAGGGCTAGTTAGAGATAGTTGCATCTAACTATAACACCCAAGATGCGGCTATATCTCCCACGTGTCGAGGCACGACTTAGAGGCATAGCCGCATTGTGGTTTTGTTGTAAGAGGGGTAATCTTCACACAATCCCATGTACTGAATAAGAAAGGGATAAAGAGTTGTGTCGGTGTCAAAACCGGCGGATCTCGGGTAGGGGGTCCCGAACTGTGCGTCTAACGCGGATGGTAACAGGAGGCGGGGGACACGATGTTTTACCCAGGTTCGGGCCCTCTTGATGGAGGTAAAACCCTACGTCCTGCTTGATTTATTCTTGATGATATGAGTATTACAAGAGTTGATCTACCACGAGATCGGAGAGGCTAAACCCTAGAAGCTAGCCTATGGTATGATTGTTGTTGTCCTACGGACTAAAACCCTCTAGTTTATATAGACACCGGAGAGGGTTAGGGTTACACAAGGTCGGTTACAAAGGAGGAGATATCCATATCCGTACTGCCTAGCTTGCCTTCCACGTCAAGTAGAGTCCCATCCGGACACGAGACGAAGTCTTCAATCTTGCATCTTCATAGTCCAACAGTCCGGCCAAAGGATATAGTCCGGCTATCCGGAGGCCCCTAATCTCGGACTCCCTCAGTTGTCACGACCGGGTTTTCCGGGTAATAAATTTCCAGAAAAGACCGTCGTGCTCATCAGCCCCAGGATTACTGTTAGCTGATGAGGCTCCAACTTGATACAGAAATTCCAAGCAAAATACAAAATATGTAGTACAAGACCATTCTGGCCTGTGAGTACAACAAATGGTTTCTAGTGGTTGATGGCGGAAGCGGGTTGTGAAACATCAGTGTCTATGGGACTCCATTTCCCACGGGAACAGCTGACCAGGTTAATTCCTATCTTCGCGAGGCTGCTATCTCCATTGTGTGGGTTCCGGGGCTGGCATCGCGTCGCTCCTCTCCGTGCAAGAAAAATCTGGCCAAGACAATAGCCAGGGACAAGCCAGTGAGTACTTTGAATGTACTCGCAAACATTATGAACACATGTATAATATAACAATGATGTGTTGAAAATATTTTATGCTCATGACGTCAGTCACAAAATATAAATAAATCTCGGATACGTGCAAGCAAGTTATTTATGAAATTGCAATAACATAGTAGTATTAAAATTTATGGAATAAATAACAAGCAATGCCACAGTCGGGCGTCTTAGCGACACCACATAAAGGGCTTTAAGAAGAATGCCACAGTCGGGCGTCTGAGCGACACCACATAAAGGGCTTTAAAAGAAATGCCACAGTCGGGCGTCTGAGCGACGCCACATAAAGGGCTTTAAAAGAAATGCCACAGTCGGGCGTCTGAGCGACGCCACATAAAGGGCTTTAAAAGAAATGCCACAGTCGGGCGTCTGAGCGACGCCACATAAAGGGCTTTAAAAGAAATGCCACAGTCGGGCGTCTGAGCGACGCCACATAAAGGGCTCTAAAAGAAATGCCACAGTCGGGCGTCTGGGCGACGCCACATAAAGGGCTTTAAAAGAAATGCCACAGTCGGGCGTCTGGGCGACGCCACATAAAGGGCTTTAAAAGAAATGCCATAGTCGGGCGTCTGGGCGACGCCACATAAAGGGCTTTAAAAGAAATGCCACAGTCGGGCGTCTGGGCGACGCCACATAAAGGGCTTTAAAATAAACAACCATAATGAATATCCCTGGAGGTAGAACCATCCCAGAGATACTCGATAATAACAATAATATCACGGGTTAGTTAACAATAATAATAATCATAGATATCACAAGTCGCGAGTAGTAATTCCATTTCCTGGTTAACCGTTTCACCTCCGAAGACCGACACTAAGACCGACACCTGACCCATCCCAGACTGAAATCCTTAACCATGGACACGGCTATTCGAATAGGTTTATTCTCTGCAGAGGGTGTACTCTTTACCCACGAGTAACGGATTTCTTTAGTCCATCGGGACTAATTCCATCTACGGTCTTTTTGTTGAAAACACACCTAACTTGCACACACCAGCTTAACTCACATGTGTCTGGCATCACCCACGACACCTGTCAAGCAACTCTAAGTGGGGAGGCTACAACCTCGCGTAGCATGGGATCAAATTTATATCGCGCGCTCTAAGGGGTGGCCTCCCCTCTCGGTCCCAACCGGAAACACCCATGCCCCCGGACCAGGTGGCCTGCCTACCAGCTACAACCGGTATCTTCCACCATGGCCTCTCTGTACGGTGTGTGCTAGCAAGAGGTTGACAACTTACTGAACCGTACTCTACTTGCTGTAGAGACGAGTGGTAGTACGAAACAAGTATGGGGGTTATTGGAACAAGACTCGATCTACGGTCAACTCAGGAGGTTCAAGTATTCCCTGCATGATTTAGTATAACAAATATATTTCATCCATCAGAGTCACCACTCATATCACCTTACCATGCCATATCAGACAGAACCGTCCCGACGGAGACCGGCGACAAACTCATACCTACCCAAGGCAGAGGTTTTTCCCGGTTTCCTGCCGGTATGCATGCAAGGCTCATGAGGGTGACTATCATCACAAGTGTGTCCATTACCAACAGCATGAAAATCAATAACATGTACCCATGCATATGATCACATCACATGAAATAACAAGTCCTTCGAAATGCGGTGGTGTTATAAATGCATCAATGATCACACCAAAAATATTATGCCGGGATTCAGAATGCTTGCCTTCAATGTGTGGAAAGGCAGGGTGCTCTCCAAACTTTTGAAAGTTTCTTCTCTCTCCCCAAAATCCTATTTGAAAATATATTTGAATTAACACACATTTCAAAAAGAGAACAAAAAAGTTGTTTGAAATTTTTTCAAATAAATCTTAAAATAAACTAGATGAAATTTGAGAGAGGTAGGAAAAAGAATCAACTCATTTGGAGTTGTATTTAAAAAGTTATAGCCAGTCAAAGCTCTGGTCAAAACTGTTATTTAAAATTAAAACAGAAAAGAAAACGTTTTGAAGAGATTACGCTTTCGCGCAGAGAAGACGTATTACGGGTATGACGCCTCCACTTACTCCAGCGTGGACAGCGCGGGGTCGCTGACAGTGGGTCCAGGGGCCCACTGGTCAGGTTTGACTAGTCGCCGTGCGTCGTCTCCCTCCTCTGCCCGAGCGGAGCGGGGCTCCGGCGATCGTCGCCGGCGTTTGGCTGTTCCTCGCGGGCCCCCGAGGGTGGGGATGGATCCGCGAGACCAAGGCGGTCTTCCCGGTGGTTGTTGGGTCGACAGGGGTGGAAGAAGTCGTCGGCGGTGAGCTTCGCGGCGGAGGGAGCTTCGGGAGCAAAGTGAGTTGTTGGCGGCGACGGCTCCTGATCAAAATTAAGTAGGGGGTTGGGTTCACAGGGGAATGAGGAAGTTCTTGGTGGAGAGAACGGAGAGGGGGAGGTACTGGAGGTGCCGGATTGGCCGGGGCGGTGGCGGCGGCAGGAGTTGCCGGAGATGAGGAAGGAGGCCTCCCCGGGTTGAATGCGAGGCAGGGGAGCGCCATGGGGGTAGCATGAGGTCGCATGCGTGCTCAGAGGGGCTCGGGGTGCCCATTTATAGTGCGACGAGGTCGGTTCTGCGGCGATGGATAAGGGCGGCCGGCGAACCACCGTTCTGTAGCTGCAGGGGAACGTGGCGGCGACGAGAGCTAGGCGACACCCTTGTGGATGAGTTCGCACTGCTCCAGGGGCCAGGTGGTGAGCGGGGAAGGCTCGGACGGCGCCGACATGAGCAGGGGCTGCCGGGCGGCCGCGGCGGCTAGCTCTTGGCCTGCCGGGGCGTGGCGAGAGGCGGCTTGGTGCATAGCAGTGAGAAAGGGAGTGCGCGGCAAGGTTCTGCAGAGCGGGCCAAAGCCATGGGGCCAGCGTGTCGGCTCGGGCGCGTGGCTGCAATTGGCGCGCTCTGGGCGCGTCCAGTGCACGCACACCAGATGTTCGACACAATGCCGCGGCATGCTACAGGTCGCAGGTGAGGGTGGGGTTTACCAGATCGAGGTTAGGAGCAACGGGGAGTCTAGTGGACATGCTTGTTGGATCAACGGTGCAAGCTCACAGTGCAATGCCACAATTCATGTCAAAACAGAACATGTCCGCAGGGTGTTTGACAAAATGCCAATGGCACTTAAGCAAGTCTTGGGGTGGCCAAAAACTCCAGATGGGGGTCTCTTTAGATGCAAGAGAGAGTGGTGTGGTTATTTGGACAAAAGGGGAAACTTGCTAGTGCAAGTTTTGCAAAACTACATTTCTGGACAGGAAATAAATAGCATTATTTCATGAACCAAAAATGATCCAAATGGTGCATGCTCCTGGACTTAAGGGTTTAACATGAAGGACTACAAGTAGGAGAAATAATTAATGGCTAAAGAGCAAGCAAAATTATGGTTGTTGTACAAATCATCAAGTTGGTCCAGAATGGAAATGAGGTTGATTCACTCAAATTTTTCAAAGAACACAAATAGGTTTTTGCACAAAGTGAAACAATAGGCTCCTACTGACCTCCCTTAATTTTGGTAGAAGTTTTAAAGAATTATTTAAATGGGTTGCAGTGCAAAATGCACTCTGGACCAGAGAAGAAAAATTTGAGTGTAGGGCTCAAAATATTTCCTGAATGAAATATAATTTAGTATAAAAGTGATTTAAAAACATAACCTGACATCTCCAAATTTTTGTGGAAATTTTAAGTGAATCTATCAAATGGTTGTAGTTCAAATATGGCCATTTAACCTTGAAAAACTATTTTCAAGAAAGTAAAGATCAAGCAATTAAGTTAGTTAATTAGTCACACTGATAAAAGGAAAGTTTTTCTTGAGAGGTTAAACAAGTCCAATAACATATTTGAAAAGTTTTCTCTTTGGGAAAAACTCATCATAACAGGGAAGGAAATGATTTAAAAAATCAAAATGGAGCTCAGAAATCCAAAGTTTTAATTCCTGGCAAAATTTTTATTTCATAAAAACAAGGCCAAATTTTTGGGGTGTCACATCAGTAGCCCCTGAACCAGGCTTCAATGACGATGAGTCCGGCACGCAGTGTTGTCTTCGGCATTGCAAGGCGGGTTCCTCCTCCGGAGATACCACGGAAGAATTTGAATACAAGGATAGTGTCCGACCCTGCAAAATAAGTTCCACATACCACCGTAGATAGAATAATATTTCCACAAATATTAATCTGCTGACACGCTTTGGCAACATGACATTAGGGCATGGCTCGGTGATTATTTGAACCGTTTTTCTTCAACCAGCTCCACACATAACGCAAGGCGGTTTCTTGACATGTCTTGTCAAAGCAGAGATCGTGTTCCCCTAATTATGGGATTCTCATCAATACGGTTGTGGGTAACCCAACCGTGCCTAGGACTCCTAGTTTTTAGGCAAGTCCCAAACGACCACTAGGAGGACGCTTGATATTCACCCTCTTTATAAAGGGACACGGCTTTTACTTTTTCCCTCCCGTGCTCAATCGAATCCTTCCCCCGCCTCGAGTTATAACACCCAAAGCCCAGGTCAGGTGCTTCGGACCTTCAATCATGTCCAGATCTAGCCTTCAAGGCCGGTGGATGCCCTCCTCCATTACGGAAGAGGATATCAAGAAGTTGAGGGAGGCCAAATACCTGACCGCCGAGGTTTCGCATCGGCTGCCTGCCCGAGGGTAGGTCGTCCCTACTCCCGAACCCAACGAGAACATTGTGTTCGTCTCCCACTTCCTCCAAGGTCTAGGCCTCACTCTGGATCTTTTCATTAGGGGTTTGATCTTCTATGACGGGCTAGATTTCCATGATCTAGCCCCGGACTCCTTTCTCCACATCTTGGCATTTATTGTCGTATGTGAGGCCTTCCTCCGCATTACCCCTCACTTCGGCCTGTGGCTCAAGACCTTTGACGTGAAGCCGAAGATGGTCGAGGGGCAGCATGTAGCGTGCGGAGGCGCATTAATAAGCATGATCGCTGGAGCTCCATGGCCAAAGGGTTCCTTTCCAGAGGTGTCCGTATTATGGCAACGGGAGTGGTTTTACATCACAGCTCCTAGAAGTGCCAAGTGGGTGGCTGCCCCTGCTTTCCGCTCGGGCCCTCCACCACAACTGATGTCATGGATTAGTAGAGGGCTGAGCTGGGGTCCAGCCAAGGACGTGCCTATACTGCAGAGACACATTCAAGATCTCTTCGAAGGAGATTTCAGTCTAGTTATGGTGGTGCAAGTCATGCTGGTTCGTCGAGTCCAGCCTTGCAAACGCTGGCCCCTCCGCATGTGGGAGTTCAACCCAGAAGGATTGCACACTATTTAGAATTTCCTCGGCCTGACGCACGAGGAGATGTATAAATCACTCTTCGGACCCCAAGTAGAGTGTCTGGATACTACCGAGGACGTGGGTCCGAGCAGCAACCGCACCACCGACCAAGTAAGTAATCCTCTAGCCGAACACACCGTCTTTCATTTATCATGACGTCATTCTGAGAAATCGCTCTTTGACCAGAACTGGCTAACAAAGGCAAAGATGATTCAGTGTTAGGCCCCCCTTCCTGAGGGTTTGGACAATCTGGTACTGGAAAAGATGCTCGAGCTAGCACCTTGCCCGGAGCCCTCAAAGGAAGATAAAGGGGGGGGGGATAATGAGGGCGGAAGCGGGCCCCCATCGCTTCCAATTCCAACCGAGGGAATGAGCGCCTCCGTGAAGGAGGATAACCAAGGGGAAGAATTTGACATTCTCTCGCTCCAGGGAAGGAAGAGGACTGCCTCTGAAGAGCCGGAAACCAAGGCTTCCAAACGGGAGAAGAAGTCTCCACCAGAGGGTCCTGCCTCGGAGGGTGCTCTTGCCGCACAAAGTCCGCGCGGGGATCAGCCCTCTAAAGAGCCGTAAGTGATAAAAAATGCTTAATAGTAAAGATGTTATACCTTACTTCCGAGGGAAATAACCGAAGCGTTTATCTTGAAGTTCGGATCTTAGCCCTTCTCAACAGAGCTCATCTTCAGGGGATCTTCTGCCGGAGATGATGGAGAGCGAAACGCCTCCCCCGGACTCCCCCGCTCAGGAAGCGGGTGACCTTGAGGTGTCGTCACGGAGGGCATCCCTGGGTCCGGTGAGGCCAGAAGATAATCCTATGTTCACCCAAAGTCCCCAGTATCCGGCCCTTGAAGAGGGCAAACAAAAGAATCCGGTGCCGTCTGGTATGCGGTCGGATGCACTGAGGGATCTGCTGAAGCGAGCGACCATCTTGGAAGAACACCGTATGTTGATGGGCACGGTGATGGAAAGGATTTCGTCCTCCGAAAGCGGGTTGCATGACACCATTATGAGTGTACTAACGGGCTTTGAGGTATGTAAAATGATATACATTTGTGATAGTACCGCACATTTTTAGGTGTGCCCTGTGTAGGTAGTAGCCCCTGAGACTCTAGTTGTCGCTGAGAACGGCGAGAAACAGAGGATCGTAGTCCCAGGTAATAACCGTACTTCTTTTATGTGCAGCTGGTGGAAGCTCCGGTGGCTAGCCGGACTAATGAGTTTGCCGAACTAAAGCGGCAACTGGATGCGGCAGATGCCGACATCGAGCTTGTTAACAAGCGGCTTGACGAGGCACAGGGTAAGTGATGTTTTCTGGTGAATGTCACATAGGAAGAGCAGCATGATGCCAGTATCTTTAATATGTTGTGACTGCAGATGGAGATGCCACCATGGAGACCCTTCGGGCGGAACTTGCCCGAGCCAAAGAACAAGCAAGGAGTAGTAATGCGGCTACTTTGAAGGCGGCCGAAGAATTGAGAGCCGAGAAGGCCGCACATTGCGAGAGCAAAGAGAAAATGGCCAAGATGGATGTAAAGTTAAAAGACACTGCCGACCGTTGCCAGTTCCTTGAAGAAGAAAACCGAGCGAAGGCGACGGACCTTGAAAAGGCCACGATGGCGACCAAAGACACCCGCTCTTCTATGAGAGCGAAGAAGGAGGAGCTGCGTGAAGCTGGGGATATTGTGGCTGGGAAGCCCTTTATGTTGTGGAGGAAGTCGGAGATCCGCAGTATGCCCCTCTGGATCGGCTGTCGAGTTCGGCAGACGCATATTTGGACTTGGCGGCGAGCGCGGTCGATGCGGCCGAATACTTCCGAGATCAAACAGATAGTGAAGTGGACAAGCTATTCTGGTCGCAGTTTAACGTTCCAAAGCGTCCACTTCCATTGACTGATCAGCTAGCCGAATGGGCCGAACTCAATAGGTTGTCCGGACTCGCCATGAGGTTTGTCGTGGATCAGCTGTGGCTGGAAAGGCCAAAGCCGAACAACTATTTTAGCTTGGTGCAGCAGTTCCTTGGTGCGGTGCCGCGCATCAATGCGATGAAGAGGTCGGCGTGCATAGAAGGCTCGCGGATGGCCCTTGCCCGTGTCAAAGCATACTGGGCGGAGATGGATGTTACCACTATTGCGGTGCAGGGTTCAGCCATAGGCCGAGTGGCTGCCGAGCATTATTTTGAAGAAGCTCTTAAGGGTGCTCGTTTGATAGAGTCCCAGTGCTCGAAGAGTATTATGTTCGAGTGACATGTATTCCCATTGTAAAAACAAAGTTTTAGTAAATTTATCAAGGCTGCATTTATACTTTTGCCCGAAATTAATATGATGCCTCCTGTGCGGCCATTTTCGTATGTATATCCTGAAAGATTGCAGTCGTCGGCTTCAGCCCCCACGCTTATAATGTGGGGGTGTTCGCAGAAGACGCGTGTTCACACTTAATCCAACGTCTTGGTCCTATTGAGGAGGTGATAGCGCAGCTAACTAGGGAACCGGACTATAATGCTTTAACACTTTCACTTAACCATAGGAGTTTGACAGTGGGGCTACTATACAGCCCCTGGTGGCTCCGCACTCACCCGAATTCGAGGTGCGTACATGCCTGGCCAGGAAATGGCCCTTCGTTAAGGCGGAGGAATTCTAAGATTCCGTTAGGTCATCGAGTGGCTGATCAGTCTCATGCTATATCATGACAGTCAGTTTTCGGCTTTCTCTACTAAGGTGCTCGTCCGGATGAACCAGGGCACAATCGCAGTAGTTCTCCTGGTGCCGCCTTAGCCGATAGAGCGGCAAGTAAGGCAGCAAAACACAGGAGCCGGGCAAACCCAACATTTGACCAAAGACATGATTCGGAGCTGATGCATATAAGGCCAAATTCGTGACACCGAACACTCCCTAAGGTGTTCGGTCTTTATGGTGTAAACCGGGCCTAAATAGTGCCCTTTGTAAGAAGCCCCTGGTGTCCAGGTACGTGCATTATTCTGACGTGGCCACATGCCACGACGTCAACATCCTTCTCAATTGTACTGAGAATCCGAGGGATGTGTATCAACAAGAGACAGTAAAAAAGGTTGACGCAGGGTCTTAATCTAGAAAGAATCCTTGGAATGGGTCCCTGCTGCACGTCTGCGCCTGTGTCTCCGTTGTGCTGTATCCTGGACAGGTGTAGCACGATGGTCATTTGTAAAAGAGAGGAACTTAGGTGAAAAGTTGTCGTGCAAAAACATTGGTTTAAAGAACCATGTACAATTCAAGATGAGTAAAAATTGCCACTTGTCTGCGCGCATTGAGCCCCTTGTATTTGTAATAGGGGTGTGGCCATCAAACTTGTATGAATTACATATAGCTGCGTCGGACTCGTCTAACCGTGTCTGTAGTCTTGACGACCTATCGAATGCTTTAGTTGGTGAGGCCGTTTTAGTGTGCGGCTGCCAAGGCTGCCACATTCTCTTTGGCGTGTAGGGATCGCTCAATATTTCCATTTACTGTAATGATGCCACCTGGACCGGGCATCTTAAGCGTGAGGGAAGCGTAATGCGGTATTGCATTAAAGCGAGCGAAAGCTTCGCCTCCAAGTAGTGCTTGATAGCCACTTTGGAACGGAGCAATGTGGAAGGTTAAATTTTCACTACGGAAGTTATCGGGGAAGCCGAATATAACCTCTAGTAGTAGGGAGCCCGTGCAATGAGCCCTTGGGCCTGGCGTTACTCCTTTAAAGGTAGTATTATTGTGGCAAATTTTCGTTGGGTCTATCCCCATTTTGCGGATTGTATCCTGATATATAAGGTTTAGACTGCTGCCACCGTCCATTAGGACTTGTGTGAAGTGGTATCCGTCAATTATTGGATCTAATACCAAGGCATCCCATCCTGCGCGCCGGATACTTGCCGAGTAATCCTGATGGTCGAAGGTGATCCGTTGAGACGGCCAGTGGCAGAACTCCGCGGTGATAGGCCCTTGGGCATATTTATCTGGGAGTGCCTCTTTGTTTCTCCCCTTTATCACATGTAACACGTTTACTGCTTTGACTTCTAGTGGAAATTTCTTCTGTTCCCCAGTGCTTTGCTTGCGAGGCTCACCCTCATCTTCGCTTGGTGTATCCTGCCCCTTGTGTTTGGCGTTGAGCTTGCCGGACTACTTGAAGACCCAGCATTCTCTGTGGGTATGATTTGCAGGTTTATCGGGGGTGCTATGGATCTGACATATTTGGTCCAGAATTTTGTTTAGGCTAGACAGTTCATCTCTGGCGCCTTTAGAGTGCGGCTTTTGCTGACCTGGCCGAGAGCTTCTGAATCTGGCGTTTACCATCATGCTCTTCGGGCTGTCTTCTTTATTTCGGCGCTTATTATTTTTGCTGCATCGATTTCTCGTTTCCATCTCTAACTTCGGATGTACTTGGGTCACTGGTGCTGCATCGGGCTAGCCAGCTATCCTCGCCCGTGCAAAAGCGGGTCATGAGGCTTGTTAATGCTGCCATTGTTCTCGGCTTTTCTTGGCCGAGGTGTCTGGCAAGCCATTCGTATCGGACGCTGTGTTTAAAAGCTGCTAAGGCTTCGGCATCCGGGCAGTCGACTATTTGGTTCTTTTTAGTAAAAAACATGTTCCAAAGCTTTCGGGCTAACTCTTCGGGCTGTTGAGTTATATGACTCAAATCGTCTGCATCCGGAGGTCGGACATAAGTCCCTTGAAAATTTGCCCCAAAAGCGTCTTAGAGCTCTTCCCAGCTTCCGATGGAGCTTTCGGGGAGGCTTTTAAGCCAGTGCCAAGTTGGCCCTTTGAGTTTGAGGGGTAAATACTTAATGGCGTGGAGATCATCTCCTCGAGCCATATGGATATGGAGGATATAGTCCTCAATCCAGACCCCAGGGTCTGTTGTTCCGTCGTATGCCTCCATGTTTACGGGTTTGAATCCCTCTGGAAATTCATGGTCCAGCACCTCATCGGTGTTCGGATGTTTGTTGTGTTGCATCGTATGCTGGAGCGCTTGCGTGGTCCATAGATGGATCTGGTTGCGCCGTCCTTTTGATGCGAGCCCTCGCGTGGATCGCGTATTGGCTTATGTGCGGCGTTGTTTGCTGCTCTATGTTGGCTGTGAGGTCGTCTATCTGGCCAGATGGCCATTTTAATTTTTGGTTGCGGGGGATCTAAAGCCTCCTCATCGAATTCAGGTAGCAACTTCCACTTCGGGTAGCTCTTGGTGGGGCGATTACCACCGTACTTCGCTGCTGTGTTGAGTACTTTACTACATCTGATTCTGAGTGTGTCTTGCGCAGCCTTAAGCCTTTGCTTCTGCTTTTTTAGACTCCTCATGGTGGCAACAAGCCTTTGATGGGCATTCTGTTGCTCCGGGTGTCTGTCCGGTGTGATGTCATCCGGACTATTATCTTTGATAGAGTTGGGTTGTTCGGTTTGATTCTTCGTGTTGCCGTAGTCCGGCGAAGGTTCACTCTTCTCTAACGCTGGGTCTATATGATCTTTGTTTCTGCCGAGGCAACATTTGGGGCGGCGCTTACACCGCCACTTTGACTGCTTCTCGAGGGGACAACCCTTCGTTGCGTCCTTCCATTCCTCATCATCGTTTTCTTTTGGTGTGTCCACCATGTATACGTCATGTGATGAAGTGGGCATCCAGTGCCCTGTGGGCAGTGGTTCCTGTTCGTCTCCTGCATCGTCGTCCATATCGTCGATGTCTTCGGAGTCAAAGTCGAGCATGTCGGTTAAGTCATCGACAGTGGCTACTAAGTGGGTGGTGGGTGGGCAACGAATTTCTTCGTCATCCGCATCCCAATCCTGCCGGAAATAGTTCGGCCAGGACTCTCCTGACAAGGAGAGAGACTTTAATGAATTCAGTATGTCGCCGAAGGGCGAGTGCTGAAAGATATCCGCGGAGGTGAACTCCATGATTGGCGCCCAGTCAGATTTGATAGGCACGAGCGCAGGAGGTTTGAGGTCCGTGGTCGGGGAAGGATCCGGTAGTTTGGCAACACGGCTCTCGTGAAGGGTAAGGTCGATATTCGGCTCGATCGCTGCTGAGGATATGGCCTCCGTGACGGGGTCTATCCACCCTTCCATGGATGGCGCAACTGGCTCCGAATTGAGGCTCGGAGCGGCTGCCGGTGCGATCTCCTGAATACGGTCCGATGGTAGAGCTAAATCGTACTCATCGTGACCGCGTGGTGCACAAGGCAGGGGCTCGAATCCGTCGAAGATCAAGTCTCCGTGGATATCGGCCATGTAATTTAAGCTTCCAAACCTGACCTGATGGCCAAGGGCGTAGCTTTCGATCTGCTCCAGATGGCCAAGCGAGTTGGCCCGCGGTGCGAAGTCGCCGAATACAAAGATCTGTCCGGGGAGAAAAACCTCACCTTGGACTGCATCGCTATCGATGATAGAAGGGCCATCAAGCCTAATGGCGAAGACACAGAGGAACTCTTAATGAAAGTACCAATGTCGGTGTCAAAACCGGTGGATCTCGGGTAGGGGGTCCCGAACTGTGCGTCTAAGGCGGATGGTAACAGGAGGCAGGGGACATGATGTTTTACCCAGGTTCGGGCCCTCTTGATGGAGGTAAAACCCTACGTCCTGCTTGATTTATTCTTGATGATATGAGTATTACAAGAGTTGATCTACCACGAGATCAGAGAGGCTGAACACTAGAAGCTAGCCTATGGTATGATTGTTGTTGTCCTACGGACTAAAACCCTCCGGTTTATATAGACACCGGAGAGGGTTATGGTTACACAAGGTCGGTTACAAAGGAGGAGATATCCATATTCGTACTGCCTAGCTTGCCTTCCACGCCAAGTAGAGTCCCATCCGGACACGAGACGAAGTCTTCAATCTTGCATCTTCATAGTCCAACAGTCCGGCCAAAGGATATAGTCCGGCTGTCTGGAGACCCCTAATCCTAGACTCCCTCAAGTTGGCTTACAATCGCCACTTCACACAAACAACAAGTTAACCATACATTATCTAGAGTACAATCAAGGTCTGACTACGGAAGAAAATAAAAGAAGACAACCCCAAATGCTAGATCCCCGATTGTCCCAACTGGGCACCACTATTGATCAACCGAAAAAGACACAAAACAGCGATCAAGATCTTTACCGAACTCCCACTTGAGCGCGGTTGCATCACCTGCACTGGCATCATCGACACATGCAGCTGTTTGGAAGTATCCGTGAGTCATGAGGACTCAGCAATCTCACACCCGCGAGATCAAGACTATTTAAGCTTATGTGTAGGGTAAGATATTGAGGTGGAGCTACAGCAAGCGCTAAGCAAGTATGGTGGCTAACATACGCAAATAAGAGCGAGAAGAGAAGCAACGCAACGGTCGTGAAGCTAGAAGTGATCAAGAAGTGATCCTGAAACTACTTACGCACAACCATAACACAAGAACCGTGTTCACTTCCTGGACTCCATCGAAAAGAGACCATCACGGCTACACACGCAGTTGATGCATTTTAATTAAGTCAAGTGTCAAGTTCTCTACGACCGGATATTAACAAATTCCCATCTGCACATAACCGCGGGCACGACTTTCGAAAGTTTATACCCTGCAGGGGTGTCCCAACTTAGCCCATCACAAGCTCTCACGGTCAACGAAGGATATTCCTTCTCCCGGGAAGACCCGATCAGTCTCGGAATCCCGGTTACAAGACATTTCGACAATGGTAAAACAAGACCAGCAAAGCCTCCTGATGTGCTGACAATCTCAATAGGAGTCGCATGTATCTCATTCTCAGGGCACACTAGATGAGACATCCTATGAGTAAAACCAGCCGTCAAGTGTCCCTGAGGTGGCCCCGCAGTCTACTCAGTTCAGAACAACACTTAGAGAAGCACTGGCCCAGGGTGGTTAAAATAAAGACGACCCTTGGGTTGGCCAACCCAAGGGAAGGGTAATAGGTTGTTAGGAAAATGTAAAACCAAGGTTGGGCCTTGCTAGAGGAGTTTTATTCAAATTGAACTGTCAAGGGGTTCCCATAACACCCAACCGCGTAAGGAACACAAAATCAAGGAACATAACACCGGTATGACGGAAACTAAGGCGACAAGAGTGGAACAAAACACCAGGCATAAGGCCGAGCCTTCCACCCTTTACCAAGTATATAGATGCATTAATTAAATAAGAGAAATTGTGATATCCCAATATATCCATGTTCCAACATGGAACAAACTTCAGCTTCACCTGCAACTAACAACACTATAAGAGGGGCTGAGCAAAAGTGGTAACTTATACAAACAAAAGTTTGCTAGGAAGGATGGTTAGAGGCTTGACATGGTAGTATGGGAGGCATGATGAACAAGTGGTAGGTAGCGCGACATAGCAATAGAGCGCACAACTAGCAAGCAAAGAGAGAAGAGATATCGAGGGTATGGTCATCTTGCCTGAAATACCGCAAGGAAGAAGAACGAGTCCAAGAAGTAGACGACCCAACGTAGTCGAACGAATCCTCACAATTCCGGAATGAAACCAAAGCTAACGAGAGAAGCAACTCGGAAAGAAGCAAGCAATATAGTAAACAACTATCACTTAAACATGGCATGATGCACAACCAAGTATGATGCATGTTCAGTTTAAAGAGGCATGGCATGGCAATATGCACAAACAATACTACAAATTAAGTGGAGCGCAATATGCAGCGGGTTGCATATTGACGAAACACCACATTCAAAATTTAGTTCACTCTCGTTTATGTACCCAATAATATTAACTGTTATTAAACATGGCAAGGGGTGAAGCATAATAAAACTACCTATCTAGGCAAGTTTAAATGAGGCTAGAACAACAAGCAACAAGTCCGGAAAAATCCTCATGTGCATATTTTAAAGTTCGTACTGTTCTGCCCTATACACAATTTTAGAGTTGTTAAACATGCAAAGTACTGCCACCATGTTAATCTATGCATTTTTCTACCCCATTTACATATAAAGTTTATTAGAAACCGAGTTAGAGTTAATTAGTTATAAAATAAAGCATTTTTAACATTCCATTTTAGCAAATTAAACAAACAGCAAGTTCAAACATTTTAAACAAGCATGAAAGTTGGAAATTATCAATCTACACAAAATTCTAAGCACTTTACATATGTAATACATTTTAATATGATGCACGGTTCATGAGTTATTAAATGCATGAAGTACAAGGGCTTTTCTGCAAAATTGTAAAACCTGGGATAAAAGCGAAATTCGTAGACAGGTAAAAAAACATCCACTGGGCTGAAACATGCTGGCCCAATAGGAACAGGGGAACTGGAGGGGCTTCTCACCCATGGGCTCGGCCCAGTTGAAAGCAGAGGAGGCCGGCTAAGGCAGCGGTTGGACCGAGCGGAGATGGGGAGGCGCGGTCAAGCAAGGCAGGACCAAGAGCGGGTCAACACAGCGGCGGCGCGCTCATCCCCTGCTCGAAGCAGAGGATGCAGGGCGACGGTCACGGTGCAGAGGGCCATAGAAGAGCCCACGAATGCGAGGGGGGCGAGGCAACCGGCAAGAGGGCTTGATCCACAGCGGATCCGGTTGGAGACGGCGGGTTCGAGATGGAGGTCGCCGGAGTCATGAACATCAAGAGGCAGAGATACGTGAGAAGAAAGCAACCGCGAGAGGAGGAAGATGGAGGAGGTGCTGCTGTCATGGCTCACCGGCGGGAGGACAGCGGGGTCGAGCAAAACCAGCGAGGAAGTCAGAAATGGTCGAGGACGACGACGTCCGGGCATGGGAGGTGAGGATGGCCGGCGCAAACTCCTCGGGGGCTCCCTGTTGCACAAAAAATTACACCAGGTGAGAGAGGGAGGAGGGAAGGAAGAAGAAAGGGAGGGGCATGGGTGCGGGAGATGAAGGGCGGCATTCAAGACTACTGCTGCTGCTTGGGTGGCCGGCGGCCATCGGCGCGAGCTGGGGTGAGGGAGTCCTGGATTAGGGGGTCTACGGATAGCCGGACTATATCCTTTGGCCGGATTGTTGGACTATGAAGATACAAGATTGAAGACTACGTCCCGTGTCCGGATGAGACTCTACTTGGCGTGGAAGGCAAGCTAGGCAGTACAGATATGTATATCTCCTCCGTTGTAACCAACCTTGTGTAACCCTAACCCCCTCCGGTGTCTATATAAACCAGAGGGGTTTAGTCCGTAGGACAACATACAGTCAGACGATAGGCTAGCTTCTAGGGTTTAGCCTCTCTGATCTCGTGGTAGATCAACTCTTGTACTACTCATATTATCAAGTATAATCAAGCAGGACGTAGGGTTTTACCTCCATGAAGAGGGCCCGAACCTGGGTAAAACATCATGTCCCCTGCCTCCTGTTACCATCCTCCTTGGACGCACAGTTTGGGACCCCCTACCCGAGATCCGCCGGTTTTGACACCGACATTGGTGCTTTCATTGAGAGTTCCTCTGTGTCGTCGCCATTAGGCTTGATGGCTCCTTCGATCATCGATAGCATGCAGTCCAGGGTGAGACTTTTCTCCCTGGACAGATCTTTGTATTCGGCGGCTTCGCACTGCGGGCCAACTCGCCTGGTCATCTGGAGCAGATTGCGAGTTACGCCCCTGGCCATGAGGTCAGGTTTGGAAGGTTAAACTACACGGCCGATATCCGCAGAGACTTGATCTTCGACGGATTCGAGCCCCTTCTTAGTGCGCCACGCGGTCAAGATGAGCATGATTTAGCTCCCCCATCAGACAGTGTCTAGGAGATCGCGCTGGCAACTGCTCCGACCCTCAATTCGGAACCAGTTGTGACATCCATGGACGGGTGGATAGACCCCGCCACGGAGGCCGCACCCTCAGCGACGATCGAGCCGAATATCGACCTTACCCTTCACGAGAGCCATGATGCCACACTGTTGGATCCTTCCCCGGCCACAGACTCCGAACCTCCTGCGCCCGTGCCTATCGAATCCGACTGGGCACTGATCGTGGAGTTTACCTCCGCGGATATCTTTCAGCACTCGCCCTTCGGCGACATACTAAACTCATTAAGGTCTCTCTCCTTGTCAGGAGAGTCCTGGCCGAACTATGTCCGGCAAGATTACGGTGCAGATGATGAATAAATTCGCCGCCCACCCACCACCCACTTAGTAGCCACTGTCGACGACTTAACCGACATGCTCGACTTCGACTCCGAAGACATCGACGGTATGGACAACGATGAAGGAGTCGAAGGGTTGTTCATCCACAAAACGGCCATCCGGTCGGATAGACGACCTCGTGGCCAATATAGAGCGGCAAACGATGTCGCACATAAGCCAGTACATGATCCACGCGAGGGCTCGCATCAAAAGGACGACACAACCAGATCCATATACGGGCCATGCAAGTGCGCTCCAGTATGCAATACAACACAACAAACATTCGAACACCACGGTACACCCAAATACAGGGGTGCCGCACACCCCCTATGTTTCACCGATGAGGTGCTAGACCATGAATTTCCAGAGGGATTCAAACCCGTAAACATAGAGGCGTACGATGGAACAACAGACCTTGGGGTCTGGATTGAGGACTATATCCTCCATATCCACATGGCTCAAAGGGCCAGCTAGGCACTGGCTTAAAAGCCTCCCCGAAAACTCCATTGGAAGCTGGGAAGAACTCGAAGACGCCTTTTGGGCAAATTTTCAAGGGACCTATGTCCGACCACCGGATGCAGACGATTTAAGTCATATAACTCAACAGCCCGGAGAGTCAGCCCGAAAGCTTTGGAACAGGTTCCTCACCAAGAAGAACCAAATAGTAGACTGTTCGGACGCCGAAGCCTTAGCAGCTTTCAAGCACAGCGTTCGAGATGAATGGCTCGCCAGACACCTCAGCCAAGAAAAGCCGAGAACAATGGCAGCATTAACAAGCCTCATGACCCGCTTTTGCGCGGGCGAGGACATCTGGTTTGCCCGATGCAGCACCAGCGACCCAAGTACATCCGTAGTCAGGGACGGAAACGGGAAATCACAATGTAGCAAAAACAAGCGCCGGAATAAATAAGAGAGCCCGAAGAGCACGGCGGTAAACGCCGGATTCAGAAGCTCCCGGCCAGGTCAGCAAAAGCCGCACTCGAAAGGCAACAGAGACGAACTGTCCAGCCTAAACAAGATTCTGGACCAAATATGTCAGATCCATAGTACCCCCGACAAACCTGCAAATCATACCCATAGAGAATGTTGGGTCTTCAAGCAGTCCGGCAAGCTCAACGCCGAACATAAGGGGCAGGATAAACCAAGCGAAGATGAGGACGAGCCTCGCAAGCAATGCATTGGGGAACAGAAGAAATTCCCACCAGAAGTCAAAACAGTCAACGTGTTACACGTAATAATGGGGAGAAACAAAGCGGCACTCACAGAGACACATGCCCCAGGGCCTATCTCCGCGGAATTCTGCCACTGGTCGTCCCAACCGATCACTTTTGACCATCGGGATTACTCAGCAAGTGTCCGGCGTGCAGGATGGGCTGTCTTGGTACTAGATCCAATAATTGACGGATACCACTTCACACGAGTTCTGATGGACGGCGGCAGCAGTTTAAACCTGATATACCAGGACACAGTACGCAACATGGGGATAGACCCAACAAAAATTAGCCATAGCAATACTAACTTTAAAGGAGTAATGCCAGGCCCAGAAGCCCATTGCACGAGCTCCCTGCTACTAGAGGTTATATTCGGCTTTCCCGATAACTTCCGCAGCGAAAAGTTAACCTTCCACATCGCTCCGCTCCAAAGTGGCTAGCAAGCTCTACTCAGACACGAAGCTTTCGCTCGCTTTAACGCAATACCGCATTACGCTTCTCTTATGCTTAAGATGCCCAGTCCATGCGGCATCATTACGGTAAATGGAAATATTGAGCACCCCTTGCGCGCAGAAGACCGTGGCAGCCGCACACTAAACGGCCTCACCAACTGAAGCATCTGACAGGTCGTTAAGACCACGGACGCGGTTAGACGAGTCCGGCGTAGTTATATGTAATTGATACAGGTTTCATGGCTATACCCCTATTACAATACAAGGGGCTCAACGCGCGTAAACAAGTGGCAACTAGGCTCAACTTTACTCATCTTGAACTATACATATCTTCTTTAGTACAACCTACCTTTTTGCACGACAACCTTTCAACTAAGTTCCTCTCTTTTACAGATGACCATCGTGCTACACCCGTCCAGGATACGGCACAATGGAGACACAGGCGCAGACGTGCAGCAGGGACACGTTCCAAGGATTCCTTTTAGATTAAGACCCTGCGTAAACCTTTTTTACTGTCTCTTGTTGATACACATCCCCCGGATTCTCAGTACAATTTAGAAGGATGCTGACATATTGGCATGTGGCCATGTCAGAATATTGCACGTATCTGGACACCAGGGGCTTATTACAAAGGGCACTGTTTAGGCCTGGTTTACACCATAAAGACCGAATACCTTAGGGAGTGTTCGGCATCGCGAGTTTGGCCTTATATGCATCAGCTCCAAATCATGTCTTTGGTCAAATGTTGGGTTTGCCCGGCTCCTGTGTTTTGCTGCCTTACGTTCCGCTATATCAACTAAGGCGGCACCAGGAGAACTACTGCGATTGTGCCCTGGTTCATCCGGACGAGCACCTCAGTAGAGAAAGCCGAAAACTGACTGTCATGATATAGCGTGAGACTGGTCAACCACTCAATGACCTACCGGAATCTTCGGGATTCCTCCACCTTAAAGAAGGTCCATTTCCCGGCCAGGCATGTACGCACCCCGAATTCGGATGAGCGCGGAGCCACCAGGGGCTATATAGTAGCCCCACTGTCAAACTCCTCTGGCTAAGTGAAAGTGTTAAAGCATTATAGTCCGGTTGCCTAGTTCGCTGCGCTATCACGTCCTTAATGGACCAAGACGTTGGATCAAGTGTGAACATGCATCTTCTGCGAACACTCCCGCATTATATGCGTGGGGGCTGAAGCCGATGACTGCAATCTTTTAGGTTATATACATATATACATAAACGGCCGCATAGGAGGCATCATAATACTTTCGGGCAAAAGTATAAATACAACCTTGATAAACTTAATAAAACATTGTTTTTACAATGGGAATACATGTCATTCAAACATAATGAGCACTGGGCCTCTATCGAATGAGCGCCTTCAAGAACTTCTTCACAATAGTGCTCGACAGCCACTCGGCCTATGGCCGAACCCTGCGCCACGATAGTGGTGGCATCCATCTCCGCCCAGTATGTTTTGACACGGGAAAGGGCCATCTGCGAGCCTTCTATGCACGCCGACCTCTTCATCTCATTAATGCGCGACGCCGCACCAAGGAACTGCTGCACCAAACTAAAATAGCTGTTTGGCTTTGTCCTTCCCGGCCACAAATGATCCACAATAGACCTCATGGCGAGTCCGGACAATCTATTCAGCTCGGCCCATTCGGCAAGCCGATCAGTCAATGGAAGCAGACGCTCTGGAACATTAAATTGTGACCAGAATAGCTTGTCCACTTCACGATCTGTTTGATCTCGGAAGTATTCGGCTGCATCGACAACACTCGCCACCAAGTCCAGATATGCGTCCGCCGAACTCCACAGCCGGTCCAGAGAAGCATACTGACGATCTCCAAACTTCCTCCGCGGCATGAAGGGTTTCCCATCCGTGATATCCCCGGCTTGACGCAACTCCTCCTTCTTCGCTCTCATCGCAAAGCGGGTGTCTTTGGTCACCATCGTGGCCTTTTCTAGGTCCGTCGCCTTCACCCGGTTTTCTTATTCAACAAGCTGGCAACGGTCGGCCGTGTCTTTTAACTTTACAGCCATCTCGGCCATTTTCTCTTTGCTCTCACAATGCGCGACCTTTTTGGCTCTTAACTCTTCGGTCGCCTTTAAAGCGGCCGCATTACTGCTCCTTGCTTGCTCCTTCGCTCGGGCAAGCTTCGCCCGAAGGGTCTCCACGGTGGTAGCTCCATTTGCAGTCACAACATATTAAAGATACTGGCATCATGCTGCTCTTATCATGTGACGATCACCAGAAAAATCACTCACCCTGTGCCTCGTCAAGCCGCTTGTTGACAAGCACAATGTCGGCATCTGCCGCATCCAGTTGCCGCTTTAGTCCGGCAAACCCATCAGTCCGGCTAGCCACCGGAGCTTCAACCACCTACACATAAAGGCAGTCTGGTTATTACCTGGGACTATGATCCTCTGTTTGCCGCCGTTCTCGATGACAACCAGAGTCTCAGGGGCTACTATCTACAAAGGGCACACCTTAAAATGTGCGGTATTGTCAAAAATGTACATCATTTCACGTACCTCAAAATCCGTCAATAGACTCATAAAGGCTTCATGCAACCCGCTTTTGGCGGACGAAATCCTTTCAATCACCGTACCCATCAACGTACGGTGCTCTTCTCAGATAGTCGCTCGCTCTAGCAGATCCCTCAGTACGTCCGACTGCATACCAGACGGTGCTGGACTCTTTTGGTTGCTATCTTCAAGAGCCGGATACTAGGGAGTTCGGGTGGCCATAGGATTATCTTCTGGCCTCGCCGGATCCGGAGAGACCCTCCGCGATGACACTTCAAGGTCGCCCGCTTCTTGAGCTGGGGAGTCCGGGGGAGGCGTTTCGCTCTCCATCATCTCCGGAAGAAGATCCCCTGAAGACGAGCTCTGCTGAGAAGGGCTAAGATCCGAACTGCAAGATAAATGCTTCGGTTATTTTCCTCAGAAGTAAGGAAGGATATCTTCACTATTAAGTACTTTTGGATTACTTACAACTCGTTAGAGGGCTGATCCCCACGCGGACATTGTGCGGCCAGAGCACCATCCGAGGCAGGATCCTCTAGTGGAGATTTCTTCTCCCATTTGGAAACTTTGGTTTCCGGATCTTCAGAGGTAGTCCTCTTCCTTCCCCGGGGCGAGAGAATGTCAGATTCTTCCCCTGGGTTGTCCTCCCTCATGGAGGTGCTCATTCCCTTGGTTGGAGTAGGTAGCGGTGAAGGCCCGCTTTCGCCCTCTTTATTCCCCCCTTCATCTTCCTTTGAGGGCACCAGGAAAGGTGCTGGCTCGAGCATTTTTTCCAGCACCGGATTGTCCAAGCCTTCAGGAAGGGGGGCCAAACACCGGATCATCGTCGCCTTTGTTATCCAGTCCTGGTCAAAGAGCGATTCTTCAGAATGATGTCATGATAAAGAAAGGGACAGTGTGTTCGGCCATGGGATTACTTACTTGGGCCGCGGCGCGGTTGCTGCTCAGGCCCACATCCTCGGTAGTTTCCGGACACTCTATTTGGGGTCCGAAGAACGATTTGTACATCTCCTTGTGCGCCAGGCCGAGGAAACTCTGAATAGTGCGCGGTCCTTCTGGGTTGAATTCCCACATGCGGAGGGGCCGACGTTTGAAAGGCTGGACTCGACGAACCAGCATGACTTGCATTACCATAACCAGACTGAAATCTCCCTCGAAGAGATCTCGGTTGCGGCTCTACAGTATGGGCACGTCCTTGGCTGGTCCCTAGCTCAGCCCCTGCTGATCCATGACATCAGTTGTGGTGGAGGGCCCAAGTGGAAGGTGGGGGCGGCTACCCACATGGCACTTCGGGGAGCTGTGATGTAAAACCACTCCCGTTGCCACAATCCGGACACCTCTAGAAAGGAGCCCTTTGGCCATGGAGCACCAGCAATTTTGCTTATTAGAGCACCTCCGCACCTCCGCGCGCTGCGTACTGCCCCTCGACCATCTTCGGCTTCACGTCAAAGGACTTGAGCCACAGGCCTAAGTGAGGGGTAATGCGGAGGAAGGCCTCATAAACGACAATAAATGACGAGATGTGAAGGAGGGAATCCGGGGCTAGGTCATGAAAATCCAGCCCGTAATAGAACATAAGACCCCTAACAAAGGGATCCAGAGCAAGGCCTAGTCCTCGGAGGAAGTGGGAGATGAACACAACGCTCTCGTTGGGTTCAGGAGTAGGGATGACCTACCCTCAGGCGGGCAGCCTATGCGAAATTTCAGGGGTCAGGTATCTGGTCTCCCTCAACTTCTTGATATCCTCCTCCATGACGGAGGAAGCATCCACCGGCATTGAAGGCTGGATCCAGACATGATTGAAGGTCTGAAGCACCTGACCTGGGCTTTGGGTGTTAGAACTCGAGGCGGGGGAAGGATTCGATTGAGC